>NW_011500003.1:23087-52629 GCF_000495115.2 Populus euphratica
TTTGCCTTATAATTGCTATGGTGTTGATGTTCTCTAATCCCAATAGTTTTCTAGGATAAGTATGCTATGATAAACGAACTTGGGTTCAAAGTCTAAGGGAAAGAACCATTGACCAATACGGATCATATATTTAGATATGTCTATAGAGTGTCAAAGAAAAACAGTGCAGATCTCTTGAAGTCTATATTTGATTTGAAATAAATTTAGAATTTATGAATTTAGAGACAACCGAGATAGAAATCTAAGGAGATTCAATGTGCTTAAGAGCTCATTTTTTTCTTAGTATTTCAAGTGCTTGCAACTCGTAAATCGCAAGGAAAAGAAACAAAAAACCAAGTTAGAAATCTAAGGAAATTCAAGGTGCTTTAGAAACCTATTTTTGCCTTAGTATTTTATATTTTCAAGACTCATAAACTGTGGAATCAAAATTTAAAATATGCCCAATTATAATTGAGGTTCCTTTCAAGGATGTGCAATTAAATTGTTCTAAATAAAATTTTAGGCATAAATATGCTCTTATGTTAAAAATAAACAAGTTGCATTTATATTAACAACATTTTGGACATTTACCTTTCATTGGTTTTTTTAGCCTTATATTATTAAGGGGTAATGACTTGTTATTCCTAGAAAAATATTTTTTTGATATTAACCACTTGGGTTTTCTTTATCCAAATATTAATAGTGAACAATGATGAATTATTCCCAATAATATTTTGAATATTAACCCTTTTGGGGTTTCTTTATCCAAACATTTATAGTGAATAATAACAAATTATTCTTAATAATATTTTGGATATTAATCCCTTTGGGATTTCTTTATCCAAACATTAATAATGAATAATGACAAATTATTTCTTTGAGATTTTTTTTATCCAAACCTTAATAGTGAATAAAAGCAAATTCCTAAAATAAGATTTTTATATTTTTTGAAATATTGGCCAACACCCTTTGGAATTTACAAACACGTTGTAAAATCCAAGATGCAAGAAAATAATTTTTGTGTTTAAGAAATCCATGCTAAAACATTTTTTTTTAAACCTTGAATATTTGTTTTTTGGAAAAGAAAGAAAATTTAAAATATGTTAATGTATTGGCTGTATGCTAAAACACTTTTTTGGCAAGGTAGGATGAGCTGAAAATGATCTTCCCTTGTCCTTAAACTGATTTTCTACTTCTCTCCCCACTAAACTTTATGTTAGCTCCCTGTTTTCTACTATTCTCCGCCCCCCTTTTCTCTCTGTATTTAAACTCTCTCTCGTATCCCTCTCTTTTCTGTTTTTCTTCCCCTTTATTCCTCCTCTTTTCTCTGTGTCTATGCTCTCTCTTTTCTTTCTTCCCTACTGTTTTCTTTCCATCTTTCTCATTTGTTTTCTCCTCCGTCTCCTTTTTTCTTTTTTCTCCTCCTTTTACGTTTCTCCACAGCTTGCTTATATAGCCAAGAAAACTTGGAGACCAGCCCCCATCCCTTCTCATCTTAGCCATCTGTGTTAGGGATGTAATTCCAACCATTAGATGATGACGAGGCTCCCTCTGCGTGACTACGTCCTCTTCCTTAGCTGGCACGGGAGGTACAATACCATTTCCTCTTGCAGCTGCCATCCTAGCGTGAAAAGAGAGACTGTTTTGTGCAGCAGGTTACAGGATGCAAGGATGAAGGATTTAAAAAAAAAATAGCAGCAAAAGGTTTACAGAGGAGGGAAGAGAACGCAACGGGGTACAGTACTATGCTAACTCTATTTTCAGGATGTGGCTCTTCTCATATGGCACCGTCTAGCTAAAACAGTGAATTGAAAAAAAAAACAAAATCGGTGTCGTTTAAAAAGGCAACAGGAGTGTAACCAATCGTGGCAGAATTTCTGTCATGTTCTAGTCATATCCCTGTTTTTTCTATTTCTTCCCAAAACCCAGTGAAGTTTCTTCCCATCTTTATTAGCAATTAACTCCCTTATTTCAGCTTCTTTTTTTTTTCAATTCAGTCCTGCAAACTTGGAGGGGTGCAAAATTCTTCCTGCGGCTGAAATTTATGGTAGAATTTTCATTTTCTCATTAAATATTCAACCTTGAATATCTTGAGCTTCTAATATCGAAATTAAGCAATTCAAAAATCAAAATTCATCTATGCGTGTAGTATTGTAAATTTCACTAAGGATTCAAAGTGAAAAAAAAATCAGTTTACAGAACAGAATTGGGTTGTAATCTGGTTTTTGGTAAAAAAAATGGTTTTCTAATCTGATTCAAAAACTGACAAATGTCAAGCATCCTGATATGACTGGGAGTATAACCTAAGAATAAAAACTAGCAAAATTATGTTAGGAGCAGAATTTTTAGTGCAACTCGGGTCTGAATCTTGCTTACGGTGGAATTCTCCACTTTCACGTTAGATATTCAAATAAGAATATCTTGAGCTCCTGGTGTCAAAATCAAGCAATTCAAAAGCCCAAATTCATCTATGCGTCTAGGACTACAACTTTCATGAAGGATCAAAAAATGAAAAAAATTCATTTTGAAGTACAAAAATTGACTGCAACCTAGTTGGTAAAAAAAAAGGTCCCTTGATCTAAATCAGGAAACTGACAATGCCAAGCATCCTACTTTGACTGAGAGTTTGCCATAAAAATAGCGAGCCTTAAGACCTAATAAAAGTGTAGGTTAATTCAACAAGTCATGAGTGACAAAATATAGTCGGGATGGTTGGATATTGCGTGGAACTAGGTCAGAATCCAAGTCTAAGTTGGAACAAAAAATTATGATAAACGGCAAAGCCAGTTTTTTTAGTGCAGCTTTTGAGGGAATTATCTAACCTTAGAAACAAATAGCAAAGGAACGAATTTAGCATTTTAAAGAATCCTAATTAGCCTAAGAATACTGATAATTTTGACAGCGAAAAGGACGAATAAGGAGAGAAGACACTAGCTTAAACATGGTCTGAAAAACATTTCCTTCTCTTTTGTTTTTTTCAATCTCCCAACAACCTTGAACTAAATCCCTACCTTCAATTTAAAAGGGGATATACACCATCTCCATTAGCACGTATGGCTACAAAAAAAAAAGAGTAACAATAGGTACATGACCACAAAATTCTAAAATTATTTCAGCATCTTTTTCAAAGAAAATTTAAAATATTTTTCCATGTTTAAAAAAAATATTACATGGATTTTACAATAAGTTTGTAAAATTCCAAGAGATTTTAGCTTACATTTCGAAAATACCAAACCAAAATTTTTTGTTTCTTTTAATATACATGATTATGAACTTAAACATAAAACATATTCTCGATATTAAATAAAAAAATAATGTATTTTATTTTTTATATTAGTATTAGATAAGTTAGGTTTTTAACATAATAGTATAAAAAAATTCCTTAATAAGGAAGACTTTTCTTAAACCATAGATGAACCAACAGTTAAAAAAATACAAAATTTTCTTGGTTTATACTAGACAAATAAATAATGCAGCTTATCTCATGCAGTTTATATTAGACTCATTCCTTTTATGCATTTAGTCTACGTACTCAAACTCTAAGATCAATTAGGGTTCTTAACGACTAATAACCACTCTCATTCTCTCTTTTCTACTAGCAAAAAACAAGAATTCCTTGTTCTCTCCACCCACATCATTACAAATAATCTTGATCCAGGTAGATGATCATCGCAACGCCACATATATACAATAATTCTTATTATTTGAATTATAAAAACTAAAGATTAAATGTTGTAATTGATGGATATAAATTTAACAAGTCCAAAAAAATCCTCTACATACTAAAATTATGAATTAATATTTAATAGGCTAAAAAAAACCCTTTAAAAAGCCCAAAATATCTCAAAAGCACAACAAAAGTCTCTTTTGGGCTCGACTAAAATGCATAGACTCAAGCTTGGTGTCTCGAGCCATGCTGGATGTTTGGCCATGCCCAACCTTACTTGTCAAGTACAACACCACGTTAGGCAAGTCATGCCCAACAAACATTAGGGGTGTTAGGCATGCCAACACCCATTCTTGGGTTTGAGCATTATTCCCGGACTCCAATTGAATTTTAGGAATGGGCACACGATCCTAATATCAACTTGTTTGAGCCTAACTCTCTGTTCAGATTTTTTTCAAGACCCCACCCGAGTCCTTTAATATTTTATATCAATTTGATACATATTATTTTGAGTAAAATACAATTTAAAATATCATAAAGATAAAATTGCATTTTAGCCCCTCCTTTCATAAAAGGATAGGACTGATAGGCTACACCATGAATTCTTCAAGTTAAAAGTTCATATTTTCTTCATTCATAACACTTTCAACATATATATTTTAAGAGTTTATATCTATAAAATATCATTACACTTTCTTTCTCTATAATATTATTGAATTAATTATTAAAGAGTGTCCACATCTATCAAATAAGACATATTAGTAATAACTAGCTTTAGTGACCCTATTTTTCCACAAGGTCAATATTTTTTTAGACATATTTTTTTGTCTAAAAAATGATGTTTATGTTTATAAACGGGATAAAAAAAGACATAAAAAAGTAGTCATGATAAATTTGTAACTACATTAATTAGGGCTGAGTCGTCAAACTCGCCACGTAGATCATTTTATTGGAATAACCCAATAAAAAAAACAATTACAAAGCCCTTTAAAAAAAACTCATGTTAACTATTCAAAGTCATGGCCCAAGTTATTAGGTTGAAAGTACCCAATCTTGAAAAATCATGAAGTTTGATTCTCAATCAATCATATATTGAATGATGAAAATGAGAATAATTTCAATCATAAAAAAAAGATTTTAAAAAATAGAAATTAAAAGAATAAGGATCAAAATTAAAATAGAAATTAAATTTTATATTTAATTGAAGGGTGAAATTGAAAAAAAAATCAATTTAGGACAAATGAATTTTTTTTTTTAAAGAATATGGCTCAAAATTGATATAAAAAATAAAAACAATATTGTAATCAAAAGGTGAAATTGAAAAGAATTTACAACTTTTACAAAAAGGCCAAAAAAAAAATTTAGAAATAAAAACAATGAGGACCAAATTGAAATTTGAATTGAATGATGAAATTAAAAACCAACAAAACCTTTACAAAAAAAATCAAGGCAAAAAATTAGAAGTCCAAAGAAAAAGGAACAAATTGAAAAATATAATATTTGGTAAATTGAGATTCAAGGATGAAATTGAAAATAAATAAAACTTCAACAAAAGGACTAAGACCATAAATGAGAAATCAATAGAATATGGACTAAAATTAAAACACCAATAACCAAGAGGGTCAAACTTTTTTATTTGAAGGATATTTTTTTTATGTTATTGTGTTTTAGAATTATTTATTATTTTTTAGAATTATTCAAATATCAAATTACCTTTTTGCTTAACTTGTAATAATGAAAAAATCATTGTAAAAATACAAAATAAACCATATAAAAAAACTTCATTACCCTTAAAATAAAAGGTAAAAAAATATCATTACACTATTCTGGTAATAAACGGTACTAATGAATTTGTAGCTACAATGATTTTTCAAGGTGAATTAGAATTTTTTTAATTTAGGATCCATGTCAATAACATAAATAGAAGTATCTTACCACCGTCTTACAGAAAAAAATAAAAAATATTGTTATTAAAATGGTAAATAAAATGAAAGAAATTGAAATTGATCCAACCTGGTCCAAGTAACCCAGATAAAAACAACCTAGAATTCGATCAATATTCAATTAGATCCAAATTTCCAATCATAATTATTAAATTATGCTATGCTTAGTAAGTTAGACATGGAAAATCTTGAATCGAAAACTTGATCCGCACCAAGTATTTAGTGGAATTAAATAAAAAAATTAAATAAGTTTCCATGTGATCTACACTACTAGAAATTCGCTAAATAGCAACGGATTTATCGACAGAATATTTCTGTTAGTAATTTGAGGTTGAAATTACTGACGGTTATATTCCATCCGTAATTCAGTCGGTAACTACCAACTGAATTACGGATAGAAATGTCAGCGTCGTAAAAAAAAACAGGTTGTTAACGTGGAGGTTTTGACGGGTTATTTTTTCAAACAGAATCACCAATGGATTCAAGAAGATAGGTTGTAGAGTGACCACCATTTATATTGCCAATGAATTTACCAACGGATTTGAAATGGCATAGCTGTATGGTGATGTGTCGATTGTTCCGTTGGAATCATCGACGGTTTCACTGACGGATTTTCCATCTTGACAAGTTAATATATGTACACGCACCCTTTCCTCTCCTATTTCTCTTTCTTTTTCCTAATCCCAACTCTCCCCATCTACAAACAACCAGCCCCCCAGCCACCCCAAACAAAAATCTCCTACATATCATCTGTGTTCTGATTTACCGATGAATTTTATCAATTTTTGTAAGTAATTCTTTCTTTTAAAATCTTAACATTTAATTAAATGTCAATTTTATCATTTTTTTAGTATATGTATTTTGTTAGTAAATGTATATGTTTTATTGTTATTTCTCAAACAACTTGTACTATATGAATGTATAATTCTATACCTGTTATGATTTGTTTTAGATTTCGTAAGATTGTATTTGTTGTAAATTGTTAAAACTTTATGAAACTACCGAAGTACATGTGCTCTTTTGAAATAATTAATAACTTACCTATTGGGTCCGTTTAAAGTTTTGTCAATGGTATTGAGGAGTGGTAATTTCTGTAAATTTATATATTTTAATTTGTATAGACGTTGATAAATGATAATGAATATTTAATATTTATGAGAAGTTGTGATTGGTTTGTTGGATAATCTTGAGGTAAAGTAATATTTTTGCAAGTTTATTTACCTAACTTAGTTAATTAATATATTCTGTCATCATAATTTTATAGAGGTTCGATATAAATTATGGATGATCATTTATGGATTTATCGAGATTCACCCCAAGGATTGTGGAGGATGGATTATTGTAAGGGGGTTTAGGGTTTTATTAATTTCGCAACATCTATTCCTAGAAATTTTACTGGGGGTGGTATTAGGTGTCCATGCAGGAAGTGTTAAAATAAAACGTATCTGCATCTAGATGTAGTAATGACACATCTTTTACACAAAGGGTTTATGAAGAATTACTAGTGTTGGTATACACTTGGAGAAGTATATGTTAGTGAGAGGAGAATGGAAGAAATGGTGGTTGGGTCTACTTCTAATGCTAGCAACAAGAATGACAACACTAATCCTTACAGAAACATGGTTATGGATGCAATGAGAATGAATCAAGGTAATGACAGTCAATGTCCAATCATAGAAGAAGAATCTAATGTAGATGCAGCTAGGTTTTTTTTATTTGTTAAAAGATTTTGACGAACTATTATGGGATGGCTGCACGAACCATAATAAATTATTGGTCGTAACATAGGTGTTCACCATCAAGTCAGAGCACGGGTTGAGTGAGGCCGGGTATGACAAGATTATTGAATGGGTAAGAAGCATTTTACCTTAAGAGAACAGGTTGAAAAAGAACTTCTATGCTGCGAAGTCCATGATGAAACCCCTCGGTTTAGAATACTAGAAAATTGACATGTGCCATAACTTCTGCATGTTATACTACCTTGAAAATGCTGAGATGACCGAGTGCATGACATGCAGGCATTCCCGTAACAAACTTAGAACTGCCAGGGGAAAGACTCTAGTGGCATATAAAAAACTTAGATACTTCCCGATCACACCTAGACTGCCGAGGTTATTCATGTCACCAAAGACTGCTGAGCACATGACATGGCACCAAGCACACCATGCAGTTGATGGAGTGATGGTTCCTCCTTTTGACGGTGAAGCGTGGAAATGCTTTAATAGTGTTCATCCTCACTTTTCAGCTGAATCTAAAAATGTGCGTCTTGGGTTGTGTATAAATAGATTCAACCCATTTGGGTCATTTTTTGCTCCTTATTCTAGTTGGCCGGTCATACTCATAGTTTATAACTTGCCACTAGGAATGTGTATGAGGCCGGAGTTTATATTTTTATCTACTGTCATACCCGGTTCAAACAGCCTGGGATGGAACATAGATGTTTGTCTTCAACCGTTGATTGATGAGTTGGCATAATTATGGTCGTCCGGAGCTTTAACTTATGATATATCGAGGAAACAAAATTTCCTTATGAGGATGGCTTTGATATGGACTATCAATGATTTTCCAGCTTATGGAATGCTTTCTGGTTGGAGCACGCATTGGAAACTTGCATGTCC
The DNA here is from genome assembly GCF_000495115.2 of Populus euphratica. Taxonomy (NCBI): domain Eukaryota; kingdom Viridiplantae; phylum Streptophyta; class Magnoliopsida; order Malpighiales; family Salicaceae; genus Populus; species Populus euphratica. The sequence goes on from NW_011500003.1 coordinate 31,295, forward strand.
ATACTGCACGGAAAACAACAAAGCATTCACGCTAGCAAATAGAGGCAAAGCTTTTTTTTTTATTATCATCGTCACTTCTTGCCACTTAATCACAGGTACAGAAAGAATATAAAATATTTTTTTGTTGGCAGAGTTGAAAAAGATGTTGCATCCCCGTGTCTTTCTAGTGAAGAATTGCATGATGTTGTCTCAGAGTACGGTGACATTATGTTTGGCCTTCAATCAAGTAAGCAAAAGTTTCCTGGTCTTAGTTTGACCCATAATTGGGTAAAGCGAAGTATATTTTGGGAGCTTCCTTATTGGAAGACCAATATGCTCTGTCATAACCTTGACGTCATGCACATCAAAAAGAACATGTTTGAGAATATTTTCAACATCGTCATGGATGTGAAGGGGAAGATAAAAGACAACTTCAAGGCTAGATTGGATATAGCTTTATATTGTAACTGTAAAAATATGGAGTTGGTTTATGATGAGTCATGGGTCGTAAAAACAAGAGCAAGCTTCGTGTTAGAGAAAAACACACAACTGCTAGTCTACAAAAGGCTTAAGAGTCTGCATTTTCTGGATGGACATGCATCGAACATATCACGGCTGGTTAATGTAGAGGACTATAAATTGTATGGAATGAAGAGTCATAACTGCCACATGTTTATGCAAATATTCATCCTATTAGCTTTTCATGATTTGTTGCCAAAGGGAATATGGGATGCACTCACGAAGATCGGTCATTTCTTCAGAGATATATGCTTCAGCAGGTTGAATGTTGATCGCATTGAGAGGCTTTAAACGAATATCGTCGAAACACTATGCAAACTTGAGATGATATTCCCTCTATCATTTTTTGAGTCAATAGAGCATCTCCCTATACATCTATCATTCAAGGCAAAAGCTGAAGGACCGGTCCAATATAGATAAATGTATCCATTCGAACGGTTAGATATTACAATTGCAATGTAATTCATATATAAAAGTATTTTATATATTTTTCTTAATTGAAAATACTTGATTAATATTTCAATGCAGGTGCTTGTTTAATCTCAAGAAAAAGTTTAAGAACAAGACGCATGTTTAGGCTTCGATATGTAAGGTCTATATTGTTGAGGAGATCTCAATATTTATCTTGTACTATTTCGAACCTCATCTGAGAACAAGAATCAATCATGTTCCCCGGCATGATGATGTCGGTGAAGTGCCTTCCAATGGGAACTTGTCAATATTCTTTAATATTGGACAACCCACACCTAAAAATGTCATAAGAGGAAGATATTTGTCGGAAAAAGAGTTCAAACAAGCACACAACTACGTTCTATTTAATTGTGATGAACTGAGATATTTTATTCAGTAAGTTTATACTAATTAAACTTTGTTAGTAATATACTGTTTATATATTATAATATCATACACTCATTATCACTTGCAGGCAACATCGATAATATTTGCTCTAAAATAACTCACAGCTGACCGAATCTCAAATCTTTCAATTACAAGATAAACAGTTTGCCATGTGGTTTAGAACACATGTAAACACTATCACAAACTTATTCTAACTTATAAAATTATTGTACGTATGCATGTCATTATATAAATGCTACAATGGGTATTTTGTCAATGGATATGTTTTCCATACTGAAGAATACGGGCAAGGAAGAAAGACGTACAACAGCGGTGTTTGTGTTAAAGGATCCACTAGTAGTGAGTTAGAAGTTAACTACTATGGTAGATTAGAAGAGGTCGTCAAACTACAATATCATAACGAGCAAAATAGAGTGTTTTTATTCAAATACTATTAGTATGACACAACTAACAGAGGAATCAAAGTTGATCCGCATTATGGTCTGGTTGAAATCAACTCAAAAGTTAGACTCCGCAACATAAACGATGTCTTTGTTCTTGCAAAGCAATGTTAACAAGTTTATTACACATACACCCCTTCATTTAGAAAGGATCGATCAAGAGTGGATTGGTTGTCCATTTTAAAAACAAAACCCCGAGGTCATGTCAAGGTTGTTCAGGATGAGAACAAAGACACAAGTGTGCGAGATGAAGTCTTTCAAGTTAGTGAGGTGGTTGAACCATATCAAGTTGCTCCTTCGATTGAATTGGAAGAAAATTCAAATTTTCATGTTTTTGATGATAGTCTTGTTGATGTTGATGCAGAGGAGTTGAATTTTATTTTGAGCTCTAGTGGATAAGCAACTGTCGATAAAGAAGATGATATTCATATTGAAGATTGCAATGAAGGTGATGACAATTCAATTGATGACGATGAAGAAGACAATTTTGACTAACTACCAAAATGAAGCCTTATGTAAAACCTTTTTTTCATGTAATTTAGATTATGGATGATATATTTTGAAAGAAAAAATATTTATTACTTGAAATAATTAGTTGAAATGTCATAATTATGAAATAATTACTTGAAATGTCACCACATCACCAACGTCAACACTAACGGTCTTAAGGTCGTTGGCATTCCACAGAGAATTCGATAATAATTACTTGAAATGCCACCACATCACCTATGGCCAGACCGATGGAGTTGAGCCCGTTGGCATTTCACAGAGAGTTCAAAAATAATTACTTAAAATGCCACCACATCACCGACGGCCAAACCTATGGAGTTGAGTCTATTGGTATTTCAGAGAGAATTCGAAAATAATTACTTCAAATGCCACCACATCACCGACAGCCACACGGACAGAGTTAAGTCTGTTGGTAATTCATAGAGAGTTCAAAAATAATTACTTGAAATGCCACCACATCACCGACGGCCACACCGAAGGCATTAAGGTCGTCGGCATTTCATAAAGAGTTCAAAAATAATTACTTCAAATGCCACCACATCACTGACGGCCAGATCGACGGAGTTGAGTCCGTCATAACATTGGCGGTGGATAAATTTTACTGACAAACTTACCAACGGAACGCACACATTTCAAAGCGTTATGCATTAAATGCATCTCTGACCGCATCATATTGCCAATGGATTTATCGATGGACCACGAAAAATATGGAGGGATATTAAAAATTTTGGTATGAAATTCAAAATTTACCGATGAATTTTTACACCTCACCGACAGAATAAATTAAAAATAATAATTAATTTTCTATCCGTCGGTAAAACTAGCATATGACCGTCGGTAATCCATCGGTAAAAATGCTATATAAGTGCCCTCGACCGCCTCTTCAGTTCATTTTCTCTTCTCCTAAGTTTTTCACCTTTCTTTTCCTCTCTGTGCTGCTCTCCGTTCTTCACCGGTGATCTCAAGCATTTTTTGTCATGAATCTCTATTAATTTAAAAGGTTAGTGTTTCTTCTTTTTCATTTTACTTTAATGGTTTTTTTTTTGCTACTTTTTTGTTATGTTTTTTGTTTTGGTGTATTTTTTGTAATGTAGATAAAGTCTATAGTTTTTTTTTTTTGCATAATTCATTGCTAAAGTCTATAGTTTTTTTTTTTAATTTATTGAATATTTTTTATTGTTGTTTTGGCATAATTATTATTAGTTAATTTGTTGAATATTTATTGTTAATGTTGAATTTATCTTAGGATTAGTAATTGAATATGTTGGAATAATTATTAATTTTACCTTATTATTGCATGATTTGGGTTTAATTTTTTCCATTTATTTTGATTGTTATTCTAGAGTTTTTTTTAATTTATTATTTTGTTGTATTGGTATAATTATTGAATAATTTGTTGAATTGTAATTTTTAATGTTGAATTTACCTTAGGATTAGCAATTGAATATGTTGGAATAATTAGTATAGATTGGGTAAATTAGTTGTGGCTATTGTTAATATGTGCAAGTTTGTGGATTTGGGTAATATCCAGTATAGGGGAGGTGCTGTCGATTTTTTTTAACATTTAAATTTAATTATATAATTATTTGTATAAAATTGGGTAGATGCGTAGAACGAAAACCAGAGCTGGTCGCTCACATATGGTCCCAGCTAGTTCGTTTAGCAGCGATGATGACATCTCCTTAGGTGCCTTTGAAGAAGAGAGGCAACTACACCACCTGTGCCGTTAACTGATGCTGCCTCTTTCGACGTTACTTCACAACGCAGAGGTGGCGTGCCTTCATAGCAGAATCAATTTACCCGCTAGTACGAGGCATAGTGGAAAGATGACCTTTCAATGTAAGTTTATTAAGGTTTTAGTTTTTTCTTTTTTTTATATTACAACATAATTTATGAAATAATCACTATTGAATTTATTGAATTTATTTTTAGGTTTACAAACATTGAAGTCGCCCAAGTAATATCATCGGCATTTAAATCGTTGATGAAGATTCCATTATTTCAATGGAGTCAGCTATTCAAGCATCTTGAATGGATGCCTCAAATCAATGCATAGTTTAACAGATTTGATGTTAGTATTAATTTTGTTGGGATAGTGAGCATAACACTGTTGTGAGGAGGGTATAGGAAAATCACACGGCAACCAGGTAAGATCGAAAACAATACAAGATTTTTTTTAAACAAAAATTTATGTTTTGAAATGTAATTTTTGGTTGCGTAAAGTAGGTTGCATGATTTTTTGTATGAAGCACAAAAAAAGACAAAAAAAAACCGTGAGGGGTAGGGGTTTCCAAGGCTGGAATGATGTTGCGGTTTGGAGGGATTTCAAACCGATATACATCCCGAAAGATATATGACCGCACTATATTGAGCATGTGATGTCTGAACGATTCGCACGACACTCACGATCCAGTGCTGGCAACTGGAATCGGCCAATTCATGGCGGGGTGATAACGCACACTGGTGACTCCGTTCCGTTTGCTGCACATGTGAAAAAGATGGTAAGATTAATTTAAATGAAATATATCATTAAATTTAGTTGTTGTTAATATATCTTTTTTCATTATAGGCCGCATCTCTTAGACGTGAGCCGAGCCCGATGGAGCTGTTTGTAGAGACGCACGTGTAGAGTCAAGACCGCCAGAAGGGGGTGCAACAGTTCGTTGATAACCATGCTCAATATTTCATGGTATGTTTGTTCAACCATTTCATTTTGTAAGTTATTATGTTCAACCATTATGCTTATTTTGTGATGATTACTTTTTATTTTTATTTTCAGGAGACCTATAATAATCGGTTGAGGGAGAGATACGGGGATGATATTTTGAACCATCTAGAATTCGATCCGAATTTGAGGATGGAGGTTGGCTCCTTAGGTGGACCTGATAAAAATCAGGTTTACAGGCTCTCCAACACTATGACCGACAACTTGCGGTCGACCCATAGTGTTTCAACTGTTGGGAGCTCCTAATCAATATCGAGCTCCAAATCTAAGGAGTTCGAGGTCTTGCAACAACACACGGCTCAGCTCACTGAGAAATACAACCACCTATCAGCAGAGTACGCGCAACTCAAAGCTCTCAAGAGCAACAAAAAGCGACTTACGAACAGCTCCGTGAAATGGTTATGAACATGGCAAGTAATGGAACAGTGCGCCTAATCCTTTTTAGATGTATAACCACCAGCCTCCTTCAGGATCTCCTCCTCCTCCTCCAGCTCCACCTTTATATTAATTTGTAATGAACATTATTTAACTTTTTTTTGTTTAATATAAATTTTATTTGCATAATTGATTTTTATTACAATTAATTTACATAGTTTTATATTATATATCCTAAATAATTTTTTTAAAACAAATTTAGAAAAAAAACAATTACTAATAATTTTACCGACGAATTCATTAGGTCAATATTTTAAACACTCGCCGACCGACCATCTAACGGAATTACTTCATCGGCATTTAACAGTAGTTGCCACACTTACTGAAGAATTTACAGACGGATATATTTGGTCGGTATTTTATACACTCATCGACCGATTTATCGACGAAAAACTCCGTCGGCATTTAACAGTAGTTGCCACACTTACCGATAAATTTACAGACGGATATATTCGGTCAGTATTTCATACACTCACCGACAGCCCTACCGATGATTAGTTTTCATCAGTAAATCATGATATCACCTACGGAATACAAATCTGTCGGTATATTCAAGCGAGAATCTTTTTTTTGGCGCACAAATTCCATCTGTAAAACCATTGGTAAATGGTTTTTTTGTTTTGCCGACCGATATAGCGACGGAATGTTGAATCACCGATGAAAGGTAACCCAACGGACATAATCCGTTGGTGATGACGTTGGTAAAAAAATCATCGACAAACTTCTAATCACACATTGACAGAATTTTTCTGTCAGTAAAACAGTGAAACCTTGTAGTGCTAACAATATTTTTAGTAATTTATAGTCAAATTCAATTTAAATTTAGTTGGATTAATATCTTATAAAAAATAAAATACTATCATTTTATTAATTAAAAATAACCAACTCATTAAACTAATTTTTAAACCTGGCCCGTTAATTGACCTGATCTAAGATCCGGGTTACCAGGTCATCCAAGTCAATCCTAATTTTTTTATAAATTAAATTGATATTGTTTTGGTAAAAAGATAAAAAAATAATCAACGTGTTATAACTAGGTTTTTGACCGGATTATTTTGATTTGTAAATATTTTTATTTTTTTTTAATCCCAACACTATTGTGACTATATCAACAAGGTTCCAAATTAACGTCTTAAGTTGAATTTCAAAATTATGACTAAATTTACTGCTAAATGTTCCAACGAGGACATGGATAGAGTGTGTATTTAGTCATGAGATATATATTTTTTGACTATAAAAACAGTTTTAACTATAAAAACAAACACTCCATTATAAGTACACGACGAACCAGATCTAGAACAATGCATCCAGCTGCTGCCAAGAAACGGCATCAGCATATGAAGTTTGAAAAATTGACCAGGTCATATAGTCAAAGCCCATGGCTTGACTATATTAAAATAATAACCAGCGGCTGCTGCTTTGAACAATTCTTTTTCTTTGATTTATCTGTCGTATTGCTGGAAACCAATCAAAAAACAGCACAAATAATAAGCAATCATAAATTTCTGTGGTATGTCTAAAATCACTATGATCCCTCTAATTTTAACATTTAATCAAAACAATCACTATATTTTGTATCTAGTCAAATCAACTCTTCTAATTTCAATGAAAGGCAATTTTAGACACTCCATTGATTGCATGATATGTGTGGTTTATTTTTGTTGGGCTAAACTATAATATTATTGATCATTTTGTTTAAATATAATTTGGTCAAAATTCTAAAGTGTTTAAATGAAATAAAAATGTCTTGTATCAAATAATTATTTAAGTTGATAAATAAAAAATTAGTTTTTTTTAGCCACCATCACACAAATTTTAAGTAGAATATAAGAAGATAAATTTTTATGAATGTTTAAGGGTGTTTAGAAGTATAATTGTGATTACTTTTCAAAGTGTTTTTTTACTTAAAAATGTATTAAAATAATTTTTGATATTAATGCATCAAAATAATCTAAAAACACTAAATTTTTTTATTAATTTTAAAAAATTAAAAATTAACAAATTTTAAAAATACTTTTGATCAGTATTAATATGATGTAGGTAATCTTTTAGTAACTATTTTGGTAACTAGAGTAGATGATATCCTTATCTATAAAACTAATAAATGCAAAAAAAAAAAAAAAACCAAAGTTAGATGGTTTAATGGCAAACGTTTCCCATGAATTATTAAAATTATGGTACATTGATAATTATATATTATATATTATCAATTTAGTCAATTTTATCATTAAATTAATATATTTTTTTACAAATAATTTTCCTCTATTTTATTAGATTATTTAGTTAATTAATCAAACTTTGAATTTTTATTCTTAAAATTCAACTCTTTATTTTATTGGACTGTTAGTATTTTCAACCAAATTTTTTTATAGGTACACAAAATAGTTCAATCCACTTTTTCAAAATATATTCAATTTTTTATTTATGAAACTGTTGGTATATATATTTTTTTATTTTCTAAACATTACGATAAAAGGACCAAATTGATTTAATCAATAGTATAGAATATGATTTGGTAAAGTTCAAAGTATGAGGACTAAATGAAATATATCTCATTATTTTTTTAGGCGGGATGTCTATCTGGGTGGGACTTTAACACCCTTCTTTCTCTCTCTCTACCTTGAAACTACACTTCTTATTCTTCTGGTAGATTACCTGTAAAGTTTCGATCTTTGAGTTTTTTTTCTTTCTTCTCTAGCTTCACTTGTTATGTTCTAAATTGGGTTTTTGTTGTTTTTGGATTCCCTGCTTGTGTCAGTGTTAATTGATCACTAGACAGTGATCATGGGAGGGATTTGTTCAAAGAAAGCCAATAGTAACAACAAGAAAGCCAATCCATATGGAAAGACTAATGGGAATGGTGTTGTTTCTTATTACAACAAGCAACATGTTTCAAGTACTCAACAAGTGAAGGAAAGTAAAGAGAAGAAGGAATTGCAAGTGGCAAATTTAAAGCAGGAATCAAAGGAATCATTTTTGTATTCTAAAAATGATACTGGGGATGAGTTTTATGATGGGATTCCTAGATATCCATCATCATCAATCAAATCAAGATCAATTCGCAGACAAGCAGCTGTTGCCAAGGTGAAGTTTTCGAAGTTTGTTTTTTTTCCCTGTTTGGTCAACTGAATTTGCATTTCTTTTTCTTGCAATAGTACTTTAAGTTTGGCTTTTTTAAATACATGTTCTCTTATGTTTTGTTTGTAACTAAGAAAGTTTCTGGTTAATTTTTGGACTGACCCTGAAAAGAAATTACTTTAGATGGGAAACTTTACTTGGATTGCCGTGAAACATAGATAAGAGTAGTTTAAATTGAAGTTAATTGGGTAAAAAATTAGCATTAGCCCTTAATCCCAGTTATTGATTTCTTACTCGCCAAACTAGTTAATCCTTGAATCAAGTCATTTACATGTAATTGTGAGAATTTTAATGAGGTGAAAGGATACATGATAGATGGCTTGATAGACTAGATAGTAACAGTTTCCTGTCTAATATGTTGACAAAGGAATTATGATTATGGAATGTTATTTCAATCTCATTCCATGGTGTTATGATTGAACGTTCTTGTGTAAGAAACCAGCTCCATAAGCATGATCACATTGCATCAGTAATCCAATCTGAGTTTTTACAAAAGCTTATTAATGTAATAATCGGTGATGTTAGCCGGTTGAAGTCACTGCTGAACGTGTAAGAATAATCTACTAAAATTCTATAGTGTTATAGCAATTTGATTATATTATTGAAAACATTTAACAAAGTGCAATAATATGCAGGTTTCGGAGGTTAGTTCACGTTTAAGTAGAGCTGGCAGTGTTGGACTGGGGAAAGCAGTGGAGGTCCTGGACACGCTAGGGAGTAGCATGACGAATTTAAACCCCCAGACTTTCACCTCTAGTGCAGCGACTAAGGGCAATGAACTTGGAATTCTAGCTTTTGAGGTAGCTAACACAGTTGTCAAGGGCTCCAACCTTATGCAATCTCTTTCTGTACGAAGTGTAAGACATTTGAAGGAAGAGGTGCTTCCTTCAGAAGGCGTGCAAAATCTGATATCAAAAGATATGGACGAGCTTTTGAGGATTGTTGCAGCTGACAAGAGGTGAATACCTGATGAATTAGCATCATAATGTATCTATTGGCAGGCCTTTTCCAACTCATCCTTTTTCTATAATAATATCTTGAAGTTTTCATTTACTTGTTTTGCAGAGAAGAGCTGAAAATATTTTCAGGAGAAGTGGTTCGTTTTGGAAATCGATGTAAAGATCCTCAATGGCACAACTTGGACCGTTATTTTGAGAAGTAATACATATAACATGGTACCTTGTTTGGCCATTGTGTTTACAATATACTTATATAATATTGAATACTGATTTAAATTGCTTATTTGATTTCCAGAATTAGCCGAGATCGTAATCCTCGTAGGCAATTGCAGGAGGAGGCAGAATCCATAATGGAACTTTTAATGATTCTGGTTCAGTTTACAGCTGTGAGTACAATATTCTTTTTTACAATAATTCGGTGAATTTAATTGGTGGATGGATTGCCTAATTAGTACTTTAATATGGATGTGTCTAGGGAAAAAAAGAAGAAAGATTAATGAAGGAATTTTAGGCTGATATTTCTTTTACATATCTAAAACAAGGTCAATACCCTTGCATAAACAAAGGGTTCTTAGTAATGTCATATCAGTAACATAATTCTTGCATGTCCTGATGCAAATGACTGTATGCTTGCATTTTCTTATGTTTGCAAATATAGTAATATTCTTGACATTTATGATAAACATGCATGGAGTCTAGGGCTTTGCATTCATTTTTTTTATTTTTACCTTTCTAATGCGATGATTTATGCTTTGCATAGCAGGAGCACTGTGATATATTATATAAACCTTTTCTGTTGCGTCATCGTGTGTTTCATTTTGACCAAACAAAAACACACCATCTTGGGTTTGCAGGAGCTGTACCATGAATTGCAAATTTTGGACAGAATGGAACATGAATGTCAACGTAGGGAGGGTAGTGCAGCAACTAATCAGAGAGGTTATTTCTCCATTCTCTTCTCTGTGATTTCTTATGTAGTTAACTAAGTGCTGCTCTTGATTAAATGCAGCTGGTCATGCTTCATAAAAGAGTGTTGTGTGACTGAGGATTAGACTGTAGAGCTGAACCTATGTAACTGTGATATATGGCATCCTTTTTAGTTACCAACCAGTATGCCACTGATTTTTCATAAAGGAAATTTCTTTTTGAATTAAAGATTTGTAGGCCAGGTCAAATAATGTTATTGATTGAATATATTGCCTTTGTTACCGAAGTTGGCTGAAACAAGCTAAAAGACATCAATGTAAATACATTTTGATGAGACGAAGAAAGCTAGTTCTTTGGATAGCTTTTGATAAATGATTGGATATGGTGCTTTCACAATGTTTTTGTCATCATATTATTATCAAAGAAATAAAAAAAAGCTACCGCCTTTCTTTGTTTGTTAATTTGGGTATTAATTTTGGTATTATTGGAAAATTCATCTCATGTAGTGTGCTGTGCTTTTATCATTGTATTATTTTAATTGTTTTGTTATAATTTACATGTGACTTATTCTAATCCTGAGGGAATTTGTGGTGTTGCATTAACTAGAAATTGAAAAATATGTGTGTTAAACACTTTTAGAATTTTGAAAGTTGAGTTGTGGTGGACTGACGTGATTTAAGTTGAGAATTCCAATAATGTATCAATGTCTAACTAATGCAGGAACTACCCCAAACCAGTGCCCTGGGGAACTTAGTGAGGTACTAATGTAAGTTTGTGTCTTTCTCTGAAATTCAGGAGAAAGCCTTGCGATGTTAAAGGCAGAAATAAAAAGCCAAAAAAAGCGTATACGAAACATAAAGAAGAAATCACTTTGGTCTAGAAGTTTGGAAGAGGTAGCAACACTGATGTTTTTGTTCCATTTTGCAGCTGCAAATTATTGAGATTGTGATTTTTTATTTATTTAGCACAAACAGTATCAATTATCTATCAAGCATGTTAATTGAGTAAATAGAATCTCAATCACAAGAATGTTTCTTGTGGTGACCAAATTATCTTATACAGGTGGTGGAAAAGCTTGTAGATATCATCCATTTCTTAATCCTCGAGATCGGCAATGCCTTCGGTAGTGGTGGTATGTATTTCATCAAGATCTTTACCACATTGTAATTATGCTCCCCAACTGCATGTTTTCCTTCCATCTTCAAAGCATGCATGCTTGATGTGTGAAAATCGCTCCTTCTAGTGTTGTCCCTTTTTAGTCTTAGTTTTAACATTCAATTGCAGGGAAAATTATCTAACCTACAACCTTAACTGGGAAGAATTTTTTTTTTGATAGTCTAATTACTTCTCTCAAAAAATGTTTCCAGCTTCTCTGTTATGACTCTCGTGTTTAGTTCCATGAACATGTAAGTGGTATTTTCCAAATTTCCATGGCATGAAAATTGGACGCATTCTACTGAGAACGGGGAGGGGAAAAAAAGGACGGTAATCCTTGTCATTATCAACTTTCACTGTATTTTTTGAGAAAATATACTTTCCCCAGTGTTTTCTGTTTTAAATCCAAATGATCTGCTAATAATGCTTTTCAATTAACAAAAATAACCTTTATGATTTGAAATTTTTTTATGGATGCACATTCTTACATATTCACAGTGGGGAATAGGTCGCCACTCTTAACCATTGAACACATACAGTCATTTGGTATAATTTACTGTAATCATTTTTTTTTTGTTCAATATTTTAAAAACAGAAGTAGAAACTTGTTTGTTTTTTTTTTTTTCAAAACAAGTAAAACCAATAACCACAATCAGAACCTTTGAAACCACATTGAATAAGGAAAAAGAGCATTATACATGGAGTTAAAAAATGAAGATGGAATAGAAAAGTTATTCTTCCAGCTAAACTGGCCCCCGGATTTTCCTCTTGGATTCATGCTTCTGCATATTTAACTTTCCATCCTTTGCTCAAAGGAGCTCCTGTCTAACTTGATTTCATGTATTAAAATTGTTCTGATGGCATTCAGATGTATACTGCAGATGATTCCGTACAAGATGAAGAATCTGTTAGCAATAATCCAAGATTGGGACCTGCCGGTCTTTCTTTACATTATGCAAATGTAGTTATGCAAATTGATAATCTTGTAAGTGCCATCTACTTCCATCATGTTTGTCTTACAATCATCTTCAAAGTTTGTAATTATTAGTTTTACAATCCGTCATCAAGATTGGTTGCTATGTGACATTAACTGTTTGGGATGCACAACCTACTGTTTTGCTCTGACACAGACTGTGTTGACTTTCAATGCCCCTGCCAAACTGAATGACGTTTAACTTGACTTCAATTTTGTTGGATTACCATAATTTTTTTAGCTGCTTCTCAGTTTCCTTGCCTGAACCTCACTTGATTTCACTGTTTAAGTTCGCATGCATCAAAAAATTGAGTTCTCTGCTTCATTACACTCTTCTCGTTCTTGTATGCAATCATAGTCTTATAATACTGGTTCAAGGCCTTCTAATAATAGATGCTCTCAGGTGGCACGATCGAGCTCCATGCCTCCAAATGGTAAGGACACATTGTACCAGAGCTTGCCACCTGGTGTAAAATCAGCTCTACGTTCCAAACTGCAATCGTTTAATGTCAAAGATGAGGTACTACTTTTTCACCTCAAAGAAGAGAGGGTAGAAAGTCTTTTATTTTCTCATCCATGCGGATGCTCTAGTTGTTTACTTCATTGTGATTTGTATGTCCAGCTTACCATCACTGAAATTAAAGATACGATGGAGAAGACACTGCAGTGGCTTGTTCCAATGTCCACTAACACAGCCAAGTATGTAATGCCATTATTTTCCCTCCCCAAAAACAGAAAATTTTGCTGCTTTAAATCCTTAATTTTCAATGTCTCATTGCCTAATTGTTAACATTTTTGTATGAATTTTAATTGATTCGGAACAGAGTGCATCACGGTTTTGGTTGGGTTGGAGAGTGGGCAAGTTCCGGGTGAGTCCTTTGCTTTCTTCCAATTGTTTTTAAGAATTTCATTTTTGCAATTTATTTTTTTAACAAGTAAGCTGAATGGCCCGAGTATAAGAAGATTTGGCCATGGTGTGCACAGGTCTGAGGCCAACAGAAAACCTGCTGCTGGAGCAGCTGATATAATCCAGATTGAAACACTCCACCATGCGGACAAGGAGAAAACAGAAGCCTATATTCTTGAACAACTATTATGGCTTCACCATCTTGTCAGCAAAACCAAGAGTGTTTCTAGTGGTGTTAGCATAAAATCTGCTGCCAAGTCTGCAATCGGCACACAGGGTCAGAAGTCGAATCAGAATCAAGAGCAAGAGTCACCCAATGCAGCTGACTTGCCTGACACTGTAACGTCGAATGCACCACCACCAACAACTACCGAAGACCAAAAAATATTGCAGGATGCAAGCGAGGAAAACCAGACAGAAGAAAATAGTAAGAGCCAGGACATGAACTCAGTGGATACCAAGTTGACAGAAGATGATGGGCTGAGTACGACTAACAAAAATTCCCCTAGAAGGAAAAGCGAGGACTCAGCTACTGTCAAAAGTGTTCCTTCTGTGATTCCCATCAGTGATATTGGTATTGACAAGGAGGAAGAATTGGTTAAGATTGAGAGAGTTGATGTGCTCAGATACAAGGGAAAGCCTGGTCTTGTTACCGCCAAAACTTAAAAACCTTCTCTTTGGTTCCACCATTGGCTTATGGGATGGCAAGGAGAAACGATTGGATGTTAATAGTAAAGTTGATGTGCTCAAATAACTTATTGAATGATATACATGAAATTGAGTGACAAGGAAATTCTAGTAATTTATAGACTGGGAAAGCCATGTTGTCCTCATGCATTTGGGCTAAACCTGGCTGCATATACAGGCATTACAGCTTCTGTAATGATGGACAGAATCACAGTTTATACACTACTATACACTGAAAGCATGCTGTACTTGGACCACAGGTCCTGTGGAACTGAAATTTTAAAAATTGCCTTGGATTCAGGTGTATAGAGTGCTGTATCATTCTTTTTCTCATCTGGCAGTTTCAATCTTGAGCATTGTTCACTTCTTTTTGGCATAACTACTGATGATCCGCTGACTCCAGTCTGGCACAAGAGTTAATCTGATTAACAGCATGCAAAGCCACCATCCGATGCACAATCTATCAAAATAAGCATAACTTTTAGCCTAACTTTATACCTGTCATCTATTTTCGGTTTTTTAGCTCCAAACTAGGCATGAAAGCTACCGCATTTTTTTCTTTATTTTTGTTGTTTTTTTTTCTTATTCCTAGTTAAATTATGACTTTCAATTTATTTTGAAATTTACTAATTAAAACGTTTCAACCTTATAGGCTATTTTTCAAAAGAAAATTAATGTAACAAAGGCTATTAAGAATAAGAGGTTTCTCTACAATTCTATATAGTTAAAGGCTTTAATATTAGGACTTGAAAACCCTCCTTCTTCCCTGTAGTTGAGGGCTGTAAAACTTTAAAAGCTGAGGAACCTTATCCATGCTTTACAAGCTCCATCATGCAGAGAATCCATACTAATGAAGACGAATAAAAGAGAAAAAAAAAAGCCCGCTAAATTAACAAAAAAAAAAGGGGTAATATTTTGGCAAAAGTTAGATATATAACTCGTATAAAAAATTCAGAATATTGGGTTTGGGTGTGAGCCAAGAACTAAGTTTTGGCCATTAAAGAGGGCGAGTGAATTTTTCAACATAATCTCAGGGAAGTTAACACAGAGGTTCAAAAAAGGAGATCTGAAGACGATGGAGTATGTTACCAGAGCTGACTTGAATACACCATGAAAGGTTATTCTCCTCTCCATCCACTGAAGCAAATGTTTCTAAATAATAACTAACAAAAAGGAAAATTTGTAAATAAGTAATAGAGCTGTAAATGGCTACTGTTTTTGAACATAAAAGATACAGATTGAAGGGATGGAAGGGACAGCTTCATGTCCTTTCTGTTTTAAAGTTAGATAAAATTCATTTCAAAATTATCATATAGATTTATTTTATATCTATTTAATTTTCTTCAAACCAATTATGTTTATACCTATTCTGAATGTGATACTACCCTAATTAAAAACAAAAAAATAAAATAAAAATAGCTTAGTGTTTCATTATGAATGTTTATACAAAACACTATGGATTCAACAATGTATTGACTATTTTTCTCTACTAAAATAAATTAATACCCCAATTATTTAGGGTAATATAATCTTTACATAAAGTTTATTGGTTATTACAATATTGAGAGGGAGAAACTCATCTTTTATATTTTTTAAGCACCATAAAATAATTAAATTGTATTATCTTTTAAAATAAAATTTATTTAACTAACAGCTAGGGTTTTTTCAAATTTTCATTTTTCACAATTCAATGAAATAATTAAATTGCTCTTAAAACAAAAATTCTTGAATTGGAGTCTTGGGTTTTTTTTTTCTCATGATTTTTTTAGTTATAATAAAATTGATTATGATGCAATTTGATATTTTAATAGATATAAAATATTGATTGAAAACCAAAAGAATATCCTCAGTCCTTTCTGTTTTAAGGGTTAATAAATTTTCATAAATATTTAAATTTTTTATTCGAAATATAGATATGAAAAAATCTGATCCTACGTATACCCTTTGTAGTGCAATCTAAGAGAGTTTGTCTATATATATATATATATATTATGAGTGGCTATTTCCAACATCCAAGCAATGGGAAATAACCCAGAAACTAAATATTTCTAATTTAATTATATACATTGTTGAGAAACAAAAATAATAAAAATTAAATTAAAGATATTTTGTCTTTTTGGTTTACTCTCAAGAGTTGAATTATTGATTATTGTCAGGTTAGCTAAATTGCATAGAGTATGTCAATTCTCGGCAAGTGCGTTGAAAGCCACCAGTGGAACGCGCTTCTCAACTAATGATCACACCAATGAAATTAATGATGTACGTGTGTCACTATATGATTCCTCAATTTCCTAAGCAAATCAAAACTACCTCGTTTCACTAATTAGGAATTATCCGTACTATTAAACCGAGTTAACATTCAAGAATTAATCTAGCTTGATTAAATTGAAATGATATTATTTTATTTTTTAAATTAAAATAATATAATTTTAATTTTAATTTTTAAATCAAAATAGCTAGGAATGTCTGGTTTATTTTTAATTTTTTAAATAAATCTATCAAAATACAAAAAGATATTACTCCAATTGCGATAATACTCGGTCTCTCTCACTAAAAAAGATAGTACTTCATATAAACTTTTATGGTCATTGATTCTGTACCATATATCTTTTTTTCACTCACCACCATAGCTTTCATGTAACAATGATATCTTCATCTTCAAAACCGTGGATTTATGATGTGTTTTTGAGTTTTAGAGGCGAGGACACGCGAAAACATTTCACTGATCATCTGTACTTTGCCTTCAAAGATGCTGGAATCAACACATTAAAAAAAAGACGCTTGCCCTTTTTTCATGCAGCCTACAATGACTTAGAGATAGAAAAGTTTCAACTAATATAGCTAAAATGAGGTTATTTTTTATCTATTTGTATTTAATAAAAATATTAACAACTTTAATGCTAATAATCCCAACAGTTTTCAAAGAAAACAGAACTAGCCCAAAAATGATGAAAGCAAACTATCTGATACCTTTCTTCACTTATTTTTTTTTCTTTTTTTTTTTATTTTCAATTTATTCTCAATCATCTTTCACTTAAACCCTCCATTAGATGTCTTATACTGATCAACTTAGTCTAGATGTAGTAGTTTTGTTACCACTATTGTTGTACTCTTAAATCTTTACCCTAAAATACACTTTATGAGAGTCATTTGAGAAATTCAAGATATAGGTATACTCTTCAACATGAAATATCTGTAGCTTGGATATTAAAAGTGCATTAAAGCTTTAACTATTGAAATTTGAACAAGAATCCTTAATAAATGAGCAATTCTCCCATATTTTTTTCTCCAGCAACCTTAACTTTTGATAATTCTCTTTAACTAATTGTATTATCTCAGATATTTTTTTATATTTTGAAAAGGTTATGGAAGTTATGATTTTAACTAATATTCAAGGTAGATTTTTTTTTTGTAAAGAAATTTCTACCTCATCAGGTTAAATTCTAGCTATTTTAAAGCGTGAAATTTAATATATTCTATTTACTATTTGTGATTTTTTTTAGTGTTATTAAATTTATTTTATCAAAAAAATTTCAATAATACTTATGATGTGATGTTATTATAAGAGTTTCAATGTGATTTCAACAATGCACTGTGAACAATAAAAATTACAAACTTGAAAGGAGCAACATATTAAAAAAACACGTTCAGAAAGAAGGAAAGAAAACACTAATGCTTGGTTGATATTAAGTCCAAATCAAAAATCAAATCTCCAGGAATCAAGTACTAAAAATCATTTGAGACGACATTAATTTTAGATTCTCCTTGAAAACTTAAAAAGGACGAAGAATAGGCTCAGGTTACACAAGAACCAACACCAGCACAGGAAGAACAGAGAAAACCAGAAAAGACATTGCCAGCCCTCAACCTTCCACCTTCCTTTAGTACCATCAATGCCTTGCCTTACACCACCACCAATCCTTCACCAAAATCAAACCGGAACCTCAAGCCATAAACCATCCCTTTTCCAACCCTTGATTCAAAAGCCTTCACCTAAACAACCAGGCTTAACCCGAGATCACCATGCCCTAAACATGATCCCCAAATGAACTCAGTAACCTCTCAATCAGCCATGAGACGAACATCAACCTCTAGAATTCCACAAAAACCACTACCAGCCCCATCAAAAAACCAGAGCCTTAATATGTTTAGATGGCCCTTCTTTTGGCATGGAATTATGATGATCTTGCTTAATCATTTCTGGATGTGATTAAATTGCATCTGTATGGTCTATGATTGTAATAAAGTAAAGATCCAGCATAAATAAACATGTGGTTGGAGGAGCTTTTTCGTTTTTATATTGTCATTCTCCAAGCTGATGAATCCCATAATTCAAATAATGTCTAGCTTGTGGCTAAGTGGACCTCGTCGAAAAAAACTTGTTTTTGTCACCAAAATGCTATCATTATTTCTATGAGGTCAGTCTCTATAGTTTCAAAAGCGAACACAAACCATGACAGCAGCCTTCTCTCCTTCTCCATAATTAACAACTTACATCACTGTCTTTAACCAGATTCAAAAAAAAAAAAAACACCATCATCAAAACACCCTTCTCCTTCGACCATTTCGCTTCAATATCCAAAATCCTCCCAGTAATTCAGCTTCAGTTCTCAGACGTTAGCCATCATTTTTAACTTCAACAGCCATCTGTAATAATCACATAACCAATCCATGACAGCAACCTTCTCTCCTCTCCCATTGACTTCCTACCCATGACCATCACCATATAAACAAACAAAAATCACCATCGAGCAATTAGAAAAATTAAAGATCAAAGGCCAAAAAAAATTCAATTATATAAAAAATTCAAAACAAAAAAAATATGTATTTTTTTTAAATTATGCCTAATCAAATATCAAATGATGATAATGTAAAAACTACTGTAAAAATATCAAAGGTTAATTTGTTTTAATTATATAAAAGAATTTAAAATAAAAAAGTATATTTTTAAATTTTTTTATGCTAGCTAAATATTAAATTACCCCTCATTTGACATGATAATTATGTAAAAACTACTGTAAAAATACAAAATTGGCTCTTGAATCTAGCTTTATTTATTTTTTATTTCTAGAGTATTTTCATTTTTTTCTCTATATAATTAAAATAAAAAAATTATTTGTTTCCAATCAATTTCACAACATTTTGATTTTATTTTTTTATATCTGGTTAAATACTTAAATTACCTTTTATTTAATACAATAATTATATAAAAATCATTATAAAAATATAAAATGAACTATCAGCTCTAGTTTTAATTTTTTTTATATAATATAAATGTACTTGTTTCCAATCAATATAGAAACCACACTGTGAAACAAAATTCAATTCCCCAAAACGTATTTAAATGTTTTGATTGATTGATAAAAATATTAAAATAGTATTTTTCAATCACGTGACAGAAATGTTTTTCAAAAAGATTTTGATTGTGGAATGTATTAGCTCTGCAAGTTGCCATCTTTGTGGCCGACATTGACAAAGAATATATCTTGTTTATTAACAGCAGAACTCAAGAGATTTTTAAAAAACAATAGGAAAAAAAAAAAAAAAGCATATTTGAGCGAGGCACTCGCAAGATGCACGCGGCACATGCAAGATGCACGCGGCACATGCACGTCTCTTTAAAAAACAATAAAAAATTTCCCACCATATAAAATAAAAAACTAAAATAATAAATTAACATGGATTCATGGCAGGAGTGAGAAAAAAACCATGATTAAAAAAAATAATTTAAAAATTAATTAAACCAATTAAAATTAAAAAAATAATCAGTTTGGTTCGATTTTATAACCAAAAACCAAACAAGTTGAACCGAATAGAACCGAATTCAAATAAAAAAACTTAGATAAACTGAATCAAAACTAAACTAAACAGGAAAAAACTAAGCTAAAACTGAGAAAACCAAGTCAAACCAGAAAAACAAAATCAAATTGGTTTGAACTGATTTTTTCCCTTAAAAAACCAATCTGAACCAAACCTAATCGAAACCTGTCAATTTGATCCAGTTTTGGTTCGATTTTGATTTTTTTAAAAAAAAATTTCATTTAATTATTTTTTTTAATAAAAACTAAATCACACAAAAAATAATCATTTTTAATTTATGGTTTGCTTCCCGCTTACAGTCCACTCTTTTGCATGTAAAATATAAATGAAATTAATGGGTTAGGTTTTGAATTTATTTTTTTAATTATGGTAAGTAAAACTCATTAAAAATTTATATAATTATTAATTTTAAATTTAAAAAATTAATTAATACATATAAATGGATCTCCATATCCACAATAATCTAAAAAAATAGAAGTTACAAGTAAAATAATTTTCCATCCCTTAGTTTTTAACATGATTGTAACTTAGTCCCTTAGTAAGTTCATCCCTGACTTTGGTTAAACATCCACTAATTATAACGGCAGTTTCATTTTAGTACTGAATAAAACTAATTAGATCTGCTTAATTTTGTTAGGACTTTTTGAGCATTACAATTGTAAATTCAATATTTACCATTTACCAGTGCTATGCTCTAAAAAAAAATCAGATTTGCTTAATTTCATAAGGATAATTTTAAGCATTATAATATTTTTGTTTATAATTTCAGTATTTAATACCAGGTTGTTTATAGTAAATTTATTTATAAATAAAAATAACATATATTTTTTTAAATAAAAATCAACATAGCTAAATTTTTTAAAAGTGAATACTTAGTTTATGTTATGCTATCTGCAAATGATGACCACAGGCACACCACAACAAATAGCGTGCAAATAAAATATACACTCCCAACAATCCGGCTTTCTTCATGGGCTTTTTTTTTTTTTCTTAAGAAAGGTGCATGCGACACATGCGCCTCGTTAGATGCTGATGACTTTCGGGTTTTTTCAAAAGTTGGTGTAGTTTTATAATGGTTATTATTTTTTAAAATTTATTTAAAAATAATCTAAAATGTAAAAAATTTAATTTAAAATAAAAAAATATTTTAAAAAACATTTTTAAAATATAAAATTACACTAGAATTCACTGATTGAATTTCATCAAGTAGTTGATGAAAAAGAAAAGACAAACTGCTAAATAAAATAATTTCTCAAATAATTAATTGATTTAGGGGATCACCATGGTACCTTAACGGTAGGTT
>NW_011500003.1:52639-133288 GCF_000495115.2 Populus euphratica
GGTACCTTAACGGTAGCTTCGAATAATATTGCTCCCTAATTATTATATAAGTAATAACTAGAAAGATAGCCTTTAAAGTGGTAAGAGTAAGTGTATCAATAAGTAAATTGAATGGTAAGTTTTCATTGAAAAGTGAAAAAAAAATTGAATCATTAGTTATAATTTATGAGAGAAAAATAAAGATTTTATGTCTGCATTTTGAAGGAAAAAAAAATCAAAATCCTTAAATTTACTATTATATTAATGTCAATTATTTATTTCAATCATTTTTTGTTAATTTGGTTAAATAATTCTTGTGTTCTTTAAATGTGTTCATTTAAAACTTGTATTTTCTAGTTTCCCCAAATAAATTAATAACTAATTTTGATCATGTCTTGATGTTAAATTAAGTTAATATTTTTTAAAGAAACATAAGAAAAACTCTATCTAATTCATACATAAAATCACTTATTTTATTTTAACTTCGAATTTATTAATTTGAATAAAAAATCACATATAAAATAATATTTTAATATTTATAAAAATAAAAATTAATTTTTAGGATGAAAACAATTAAGAAAAGAAAGGACAAATTAAAAAGAATTGAGATAGGTTGCCCTAGGCCTAGGTAGCGGAACACCTCGGTTAGTGAGTTAGCTCATAAATATGTATTTATACCATGGAAATTTGACCAGCACTTAAAAAACATTAATTTGAAGTAAAGAATATAAAATAAAATTTATTTTTTAAAAATAATTTATTTAATTATTATTCTATCTATTGAAGATATAATTACACGCTTTCACATGCATAAATCTTGCCTCCTGCATTAATATTCTCTGGAAAAAAAAAAGGAGACAACTCGTATATATACTCAACTTTTCATTGGTCATCGCGGCACGAGGGAGAATTAATCCTTCAATAACTTTTGCTATCACCAAGCACAGCGGGCATCACAGTACGAAAAAGACCTTTTTCCTATCGCGATAGCTAAAGTCTTTGGCTGTCTCCCTCGGTAATTAAAGTGTCCCTCGCATTAATTTGTGGAGTCATTAATTTTGTACCATTTCTCGTTCTTTCTCTCGCCACCCTAGTTCTCATGTTACAATGACATCTGCGTCTTCATCTGCATCTTCATATTCATCTTCAAAACCGTGGATTTATGATGTGTTTTTGAGTTTTAGAGGCGAGGACACGCGCAAAAATTTCACCGATCATCTCTACTTTGCCTTAAAAGATGCTGGAATCAACACATTCAGAGACGACAATGAGCTCCGAAGGGGTGAGGATATTTCGACGGAGCTATTACAAGCTATCCAAAAGTCTAGGATTTCAGTCATTGTGTTCTCAAGAAATTATGCAAATTCAAGATGGTGTCTTGAGGAACTAGTGAAGATCATGGAGTGTCGGAGAAGCTGTAGGCAACTTGTTTTTCCTATATTCTATGATGTTGATCCATCTGATGTGAGGAAACAAACTGGAAGTTTTGCAGAGGCCTTTGCTAGACATGATGAAAGGTTTGTGCTCCAGACAGACAAGGGCAAGGTGGCGACATGGAGGATGGCTTTGACTGAAGCTGCAAATTTGTCTGGATGGGATTTGAGGAATGTTGCGGATGGGTAAGCACTCATAAAATTAACCATCCTTGCTAATTTAATGGACTTTATAATTTGAATTAATAGTAATTCTTATGTTACCAATGATATCATTAAATGATAAAATTATCGAATTTCAACCATTTAAATTGCTTTTTTTTAGTAATTTTAAAAAAAATAGATAATAGCTTATTTGTCCCTTAAAAAATTAAATAAAAACAAGCCCAGATTTAAGGTCTGGGCTCCTTTTTTCAGATGGCCGAGACATGTTGGTCTATAATGTTCACGCATCTGGCTCTGTTTAGGTTTTTTTTTAAATAAAAATTACTTTAAATAAAAAATAAATTTAATAAAAAATTTATGAAATATAGTTGAGATCATGACTTGTGTCGTAGACTTACCAAGTTAATTTCAAAAATTCAAGTTGATATAATATTTTATTGTTTGAATAATTTTTTACAAAATTATCTCAGATTAAATTAATTAAAAAAAAACATTTGGTTTATTTTTAATTTATCTTTGTAATATATTTTTTTGTGACATTTATTTATTAAAATTTGACTTTTATATAATTGTTATAGTGTGGTTAGATCCTAGAACTTGAATTGATTAAATTTGTTATCATTTTAATTTTTTTAAATAAACTATTTGAAGAATTGTTTTTAAGCATTTTGTTGTTTTTAATTGGTTTTTATGATATATTTTGTGTTAGTTTTTAAATAATTAATTATTTTTTATTTGGTTTTTATAAGATTTATTGGTTTCAATTTATTTTTTATTTAATTTTTTATCATCTTAATTTTTTTTTTAATTCAAACCACATTATTACAGTGGGTATGAGCTACTTGTTGTCGAATAGCTACTAAAGAGTTTCTAAAACATCATTGATAGGCTCCATCTTGCATCTTACCCAATCCAATCGCTTTCTTTGTTTTGAAGTCCTGATAAATACAAAATCCCGGAAAGAACATAGCGAAATCTGAATCTTTGGTAAAAGATTACATATAAAATAATGGCTGTGAAAAATTATACGCAATTGGCACCGGTAATTGGTTAATTAAGTGCAGTGGTTATTAGGGATTTTTTCGATATGCAGCATTTGTCAATGTATAAATCACTTCATTGGCTTGTGAAGAGTGATCGATCTTGAAAATCTAACCTGCACTTTTCAATTTTGAAACCAAGCAATTTGGACCATCAATTGGAGAACGTTGGGATCATTTTTTGGAATCTTGGACCAAGATTCATGTAATGCAAATCCAAGTTGATCTTCTCACATGATTCACAGACAACATCAATGATGATGTTGGCTCAAATCTGTTATATAATTAACCTCTAAAGAGGTATTATCTCAAGTTTTTACTCATAATCTCATAGTGGGTTTTGCTATAAGAACGAGCCTTTCGAATAGAGAGCTGGTATCTAGAGCTTTTTAGTTGTTAGTGACTGAACTACTAGTCGATTTGGTGTACGGATATCATCACTATCCAATTTATTTTAAAAAGATTTCAATAAATAAATAATTTTAATAATTTAGGTAACGATATATACTGATAAGAAGTACATTATCAGTAGATAATCCAGGGTTGAGGAACTAAATGGTGATCTAAGGAATATGAGATGTTTTGCTTGGGGCTGGATTTTCTTCAGGAAAACTACAAATTATAAAATATTTTGGATTATGCTTTACATAATACATTCTAATTGGCTGTTTTATGCTTAAAGTCTCACTATTTTGTTGACAATTATTTGCAGACATGAAGCAAAATTTATAAAGAAAATTGTTGGGGAGATTTTGAGAGAACTGAGTAGCACATACTTGTTCGTAGCCTTCTATCCAGTCGGGATAAATCCTCGTGTGCAACAATTGAACTTTTTGTTAAATGCTGGATCAAGCGAGGTCTGCATTGTGGGAATATATGGAATGGGAGGCATAGGGAAAACAACCATTGCCAAGGCCATGTATAATGAGTTGTTTCATAGTTTTGATGGGAAATGTTTTCTCGCCAATGTTCGAGAAATTTCACAGCAGCCAAATGGTCATGTCAAACTGCAAGAACAACTTCTTTTTGAGATCCTGAAGAAAGACAAGATTAAGATTGGCAATGTTGACAGAGGAATGAATATGATAAAGGAAAGACTTCACAGTAGAAAAGTTCTTGTCATACTCGATGATGTAGATAAATTAGATCAGTTACAAGCGATAGCGGGGAGTCGAGATTGGTTTGGTTCAGGAAGCAGAATCATTGTAACAACAAGAGATAAGCATGTTCTAACAGTTCTTGGAGCTGATCAAGTATACATGGCCAGAGAAATGAATGACATTGAAGCTTTGGAGCTCTTTAGTTGGCATGCCTTTCGAACAAACCATCCCGTCGAAGATTATAAGGTGTTGTCAGAACAAATTGTTGACTACTGTGGAAGATTGCCACTAGCACTTGAAGTAATAGGCTCTTTTCTATTTGGTAGAAGTATAGTTGAATGGAAAAGCGCATTGGAAAAACTGAGAAGAATTCCTGATGATCAAATTCAGAAAAAGCTCCAAATAAGTTTTGATGGCCTGAATGATGACACACAGAAAGATATATTCCTCGATATATCATGTTTCTTTGTTGGGATGGACAAGGAATATGTGTTACCAATTTTAAATGGTTGTGATTTTTTCGCAGACATTGGATTTAGTGTCCTCACTCAGAGGTGCCTCGTATCTGTTAATGAAAAGAACAAGCTAATAATGCATGATTTGCTTCGAGACATGGGGAGAGAAATTGTTCGTGTGCAATCACCGAACAATCCAGGAAGGCGGAGTAGATTATGGATTCGTGAAGAAGTTGCTGACATATTGCGAAGAAACATGGTGAATGCAAACTGTTCATTGTTTAAATTCATGTTTTGAAAAATATCTGATCCTTTCCTCTTGATGTGGTTTATTAACAGGGAACTGAAGCAATCCAAGGGATGGCCATAAACTTGCTGAAAGTGAATGAAATGAAAGTGGATGTAAATGTGTTTTGCAATCTGCAAAACCTAAGGCTGCTCCAGCTCAATCATGTAAAGCTTGGTGGAGGCTGTGAATATCTTTTGAGAAAATTAACCTGGCTCTGTTGGCATGGATTTCCACTCTCGTTCATACCTGATGGCCTCTATGGGGAAAACCTTGTTGCTATAGATATGCGACACAGCAATCTAAGACAGGTTAAGAATTCTAAGGTACGCTAAAACTATCAAATATTTATCTAAACTTTAGTATGCTATCAAACAATAACAATTTCTTTCTAACTCTCGAATCTTTCTTCTTTTCCTCAGTTCCTTTTGAAGTTGAAGTTTCTTAATCTCAGTCATTCTCATTACCTATCTCGTACTCCCGACTTTTCCGGACTTCCACATCTGGAGAAGTTAAAACTCAAAGACTGCAGAAGTTTGGTTGAAGTTCATCATTCTATTGGATACCTTGAAAGACTTGTTTTGGTAAATTTCAAAGATTGCAAGCAACTTATGAGGCTCCCGGATAGCTTCTGGAAGTCGAAGTCTATCGAGATTCTTTACCTCTCAGGCTGCTCAACATTTGATGAATTGCCTGAGGAATTGGGAGATTTGGAATCCTTGACAATTCTCCATGCAGATGACACTGCCATAAGACAAGTACCAAGTACCATAGTCAGATTGAAGAACCTCCAAGATTTATCACTTTGTGGCTGTAAAGGTTCAACTTCTGCAACATTGCCTTCACGTTTGATGTCATGGCTTCTGCCAAGAAAAAGTCCCAATCCAACCAACCTGTTGCCACCTTCTTTTCATGGCTTAGACAGACTCACGTCTTTATCGCTCAGGGATTGCAATTTATCGGATGATTCGCTACCTAGAGATCTTGGGAGATTACCCTCACTAACCAATCTGGAATTGGACCGTAACAGTTTTCAAAGTCTACCAGCTGGCTTGAGTAATCTTTTGAGACTTACAAGTCTAAGATTGGACGATAACACCAGGCTACAAACAATTCCAGCTTTACCTAGAAATTTGGATATCTTGCGCGCTTCGAACTGCACATCATTGGAAAGATTACCAGACATATCAGTAGCTTCACGCTTGCGTTTGTTGTATATTGCTAATTGCTCCAAACTGATTGAGGCTCCAGGACTGGATAAATCAAGGTCCATTACACACATTGACATGGAAGGGTGCAACGATATCTCAAATACTTTAAAAAATAGCATGCACATGGTATAATATTCTTTCTCTGGCTCTCTTGTTAAACATATTTTGCTATGTTCTTAAATATATAAAATAAAAATGGTACTCTTTGTGCAGGGATCCTTTTCTGGTTTGGTACTTCCTGGAAATGAGATTCCTGCCTTGTTCAACTATAAGAATGAGGGTGCTTCAATATTGTTTAAATTACCTGAATTCGACGGCAGGAACTTGAATGGCATGAACGTGTGCATTGTTTGCTCATCTCATTTAGAGAAAGAAGAAACTAAACAAATTAGAATCAAATTGACTAATTATACTAAGGGTTTTACCAAGAAGTTTCGTGCTGTAGCAATTAACTTGGTAAAATCCTGCGAAGATCACCTTTGGCAAGGCCATATATCAAACAATTTTTTCAAACTTGGTAGTGAAGATGAAGTGGAGCTTATTGTAGACTCTCTGAACACAATGACTGTGAAGAAGACTGGAGTATACCTAATATATGAGCAAGATGAGGCAAGGCTTAAAGCTAAGAGAGGTCTTGATAGTGATGATCGGGCAGGATCAAGTTGTGATAACCTACTTCAAGCGAAAAGAATGAGATTTGAGACTTGTCAGCAGAACATTGAGGAAAACATGGATATGGCATAGCTTCAGCCTTCAGGTTTTGGCGTTTTCAATGTTGTCTCTGTTGAAGCTTTAGTTCAAGATGATATTTTATCCATTATGCCTGTGTAATTAAGGGGTTTTGTGATGCAGGAGATTCTAGAAGAGTTGAGCTACCACATACGGAGTTGAAGGTGGTGGACTCCTTTTAACGGGTACATCGGAAACAGTAGTCCAAGTGTTGAGCTACCAAAATTTATGTTTTCGTAAAATTTTCAACCCTATTTTGAACATCCAGTGTTTAATTTAAAATTTTATCTTCAATTATGAGACTTATATAACATCTAGGTTTTTCTCTCAAGTTGTTTAATTCACTTCCTTCATATTTTCTGCTTCCAATCTAATTTTTCTTAGTTCAGGCTGCCCACTTCTATAATATTTTTGTCACGTTATGGAACTAGCTAGTGGTAGAAGAGCTGTTTTTTACGTACATTATGCTCCTCTTTGCGGCCATAAACATTGAAGAATTTCTTGGTGATCTCTGATATTCTTTGCGTTTTATGAATGGTGGTCTATAGGAGGAGATAAACAGTGGTCGCACTCTTTATCTTTTTTGAGTGGTGAATCTTCCATCAAGTTTCGCTTGCAGTGAAAAAAGAAAAAAGAAGTGCTACATATTCAAAGAAAAGAAGTTTTGCATCAAATACCTTTTTTTGAAAATATTTAATTTATCAACACATTGCATGGATTCTACTGATTTTTTTTTAAAATTTGGTTATAAAAGAAAACTATAATTTATAATTATTCTAAATTTATTTTTTTAAATTATAGACATAAAAATTATCATAATATCAAACACACTAATATCATTGTATAATCATATTATTTGTCAATCACCAATTTAGAAGTGTGAATATTTTTGCAATTTAACTTATTTCTATTTGTGGTTAAATTTTATTTTTAAAATGTTTTCCTGCTAAAAAAATGTTAAATTAATTTTGTATATGTTAAAAAAATATTAAATTAATTTTTTTATATGTTTTTAATATAATAATATAATAATAAAAAAATCATTAATTTTTATATATTTTTATTTTTTTTAAAATCATTAATTTTTATATATTTTTATTTAATTTTTTTTAATAAAAGTATTCCACATTACATTAGCAAATCAGTGAAAGTGATTTTTATAAACCAATTTGATTTATAAAAAAAACTTATGGTGATTTTACAAAATTTTGAGGACTGAAATTTTATAATATACCCAAAATCATGAAACTCGTACTTATGTTTGTCTCTTCCCACAAAGCATTAAAATCTCCAAATTAATAAAGTAAATTATCAAATTGTCAATGCACTGTCATTTATCCACATAGAAAACCGAAAGTGGTGGTATAAACTATAAAATTAAAAATGAAACACAAAATGATCATTTATGCTTCATAAAATATAAAAATGAAGACCAATCATGTTGATATATGGACATGAAATGTCCTTTTAACAGCTAAAGTGAAGCCATTACATGTGTTAAAGTAAGACATCACTCAGATAGATAAATACCTATGAAGTGTGCATTGAATGTTTGAAGAGATGAAGATAAAATATAAATGTAAATTCATTTCTGAAACATTTGGGATAATTATCCAATGAGTTTTTATTTTTTAAAAATATATAGAGAAAGCATGTTTTTGAAAATAATATTTATTATTTTTTCATCCTTCAAAAAATCCATTAAATTTGATTTATTTAAAGGTTAATTCAATATTTTAAAAAATTTAATTTCATCACGGGACAGATCAATCATGTTGACATGTGGACACAAAATGTCCAATTAACAAATAAAGTAAAGCCCTTACACGTGCATCACATTGTTAAAGCAAAGACATCCGGAGGAAGGATAGATTCTTCCTCTGACAAAAGTGTGCACCAAGTGTGCTTCTTGTCTCCATGTAACGGAGCACGAATGAAATGTATTGTCCAGTCCCTGCATTGTAAACAAGATTATAACTTAATCCTTCATGTATTAAAAATTGTAACATTTCTCAGTTTTTTCCTGCAATAATTGCAAGCACAGCGTTTGACAAATTAAATTATTGAAGAGGAACTTTGAGAGTGGGATTTTCAAGGAGAAATCAACACTCATAAAAATCCAACTTCATCAACGATCACGAGACTAATTAAATTATTTTTATATAAAAATATAGAAGGTATAGTTATTAATCTAGTAAATTAATCTAAAATGTAATATATTCAACACTTATTTTAGATTGGATTTTGATATGAATTAATTTTAACATTAACTTGATCAGAATCAAGTGATCAGATGGTAATTGATGATAAGTTAACTTGGTTAAATCTGATCTGAATTTGAATTTGATCAAATCAAAATTAAAATTAAAAAGAAATTATATAATTTTAATTATAAAAAAATATTGATTTGAGTTAATTCATTACCTTGCAGATTAACTTTTAATTGGATGAAGTAACAGTTCACGTATAATAACTATGATGAAAAGAATTATGTTAGTTATTTTAAATATAAAGGACTAAGTTAAAACTGTGTTTAAAACCCAGGGACCAAGTAAATAAGTTATTCAATAAAACATGGTTACCTTCAGGCTGGAAGCTTCTCTAAAAACACATACTTGTAGTCTTCTCATGGATATGCATGCCATTGCCACTATGGGCGAAACCAGAAAGCATCTCATGTGGTCTGGATATCTTAGAAGCAACAAAGCCAACAAAAAAGTGTTCGTCATTATCTTTAATGCAATCCAATTGCAAGCAAAAGCAAAGCAAAGTTCAATTAGTGGGATTCTCATTCTCATCCTCCACCAATAATACCACTAGCCCCTCTGATATTCTAAGCTATTGGCCTTTCAAAGAATCCCTTTCTCGCATATCAAAATGCTTTGTGGGTCCAATGCATTAATCATAATTTATTCCTTATGATAATCATAATAATGACTGTGTTCAGCTTCCTCATTTTCTTCTTCTTGTGCCACCACCTTTTTTTATTCATTCATCGTTTGCTGTATTTGTCATGGCTAAAGACAATAGAGGTATGTTTCTTTTCCTTTCTCTGCTTTCTTGATCACACACACACACAAGAGTTTCGTGCGGGAAAGTCATGGAAGGCATGTTCTTAAATGTGAATTTTATTTAACTTGTTACATTAATTTAGTATATTTCTTTCTAGGTTGCTGTCAATTTCAAAGCTTTTCTCTTTTGTTTCTTCAGGCTAGTAGTATATATTTCATTTTTGTGTTTGTCTGTCGTGGGGGGGGTCCCTTGCTGGTTGAATTTGTTAGTGATGCTAAGGGATGGTAGATTCTGTTGATGTTCATTTGGATGAAATGGTTATGAGTTTCAGTAAACAAATCTGCTGTTTTTCACTACTAATGTGAAGTAGGAAGATAGAAGACAGTATATTTTCTTGTTCCAATGACCATTAACCATTTATGGTCCTGCAAAGTTTGTGGGGTGGCAGTAGTGGAAGAAGAATTTGCTTTGTCTCATTAAGGTGTGTGGCGGGTAATAAATGGTTTCAACCTTGTGGAGGATGAGGATAATGGGAACATTTTTCTGTCAGATAGTTTCTTCATGGAATGTGGATAAGCTTAGATTGAACTTCCCACTGCATGTTTAACGAGGTGGTTGAATTTTAAGCTTTTCTGTTTCGGTGTGCTCACCTTTTCCCCTTTTCACAATCTTAGGCAGCATTAGGCTAAGTGACTGAGGTAGAACTAGAAGGTCTCCTAGAGGCTTGATGCAAAGGAAAAAGGTAACCTTGCATATAAAAAAGTTAAAAACCAAAAGTGCATGATCTTAAGAGAAAAAGTTATATTTTGTTGGAGAAGGCATAATGTATACCAGGACTGAGAAATCAGAATAGTGAATGCTTTGGTCTATTACTTTATATGATTGGAGCATCCTGCTGTGGATAAAAATTCTGAAAAAAGTTATAGCTTAGTAGACCTAAAAGTGATGGAATCACCATGGTTTTACAGTTCTTTCTAGTAGCATGTTAATCATTGTTCACACAAGTCACTGATTTTGGAAAGAAAGAAAGAAAAAACAGAAAATCAGTTTGTTTTGGATTTTAAACTCCAGGGAGTGTGAACAGCCTCTGCTTAAACAGTAACATTAGTTGTATTGTTTGGTGCTTTGAACTTACCAAGAAACATCTTTAAGTCCTTAGTTGAAATGGAAGTTGCTAATTGTTCTTAACAAAGGGAGAAGTCAGGCACCAAAATGATGAATGACAGCTCTTTTACTCGAGACAGCATGTTAATATGCTGTAATGATGTAAACATTGGTTTCCTATACTTTATTTGTGCTTCATATGCTTGCCAGAAAAGCTGATATCCTTCTTGCTTCTAACGTATTTGTCATGATTATTACACTTCAATCCTAAGCTAATTTTAGTTTGTTTTAAAGCTCTAACATTTCATTGAGAATTTGATGTACATGTTGGGCTAGATAAGGGTCAAATTTTGATCTTATGATCTGCTCATGTAAACTCATAAAACTTTTTCTTTATTAGGACATCCAAGCGGCGGCAAGCCATCTTCGACTGAATCTTTCTGCTACACCAAATACAGATACATGTTCGGAGTCTTTTCCCTCTGGAATCCTCTGAAACTAGTTATCAACTTTCTTATTCTGCTCAATTTTTTGAAAATCACTATTTCAACCAAGGAACCTGACACTGAAGGTATTTTATCTACGATTTTCATTAATACCGTGTTATCTGTTCACACCAAATGCTGATGTTGGTGGGAAAATATAAGGCTTTGAGATACAGGCTAAAATTTGAAATGTCAAGATAATAGAGTATAGGGTGCTGCTGCCTGTCATTAGTTTCCACTGACAAGTTTAAGCTTTCTCTAATGTTTAGGTAATGCTTTAAGAGATCTTTTGCTCGCACTCAATGATTCAAATAGACAGATAAATTGGGATACAAATTTAGTGAGTCCTTGCTTTAGTTGGACTCATGTCAATTGCAGAAATGGACATGTTGAATCCCTGTAAGTACCTGTATTTGGAGATAAACTTCAGTTTTGCCTATTTTAGCAACACACTTCAGATATGAAGAGGGATGGCCGCGGGATTTTTACTTGCTGGAGTGCTGCATTTTTATTCGATACTTCCTTAATTGATAGTGGTTTCCTGGGTTAATTTTGCAGTTCATATACTCTCTAAATGTTCTAATTTGCAGGAACCTGAATTCACTTGGATTTTCGGGAACTCTTTCACCTGCAATTACGAAACTGAAGTTTCTGGTTGCCCTGTAAGTTTCTGGCTAGCTTGGAAGTCACATGGATTTTCAGTATGTATTTGCATGAGCATTCGTCTATTTATCAATTTAGACAGTCTGCAAACGCAAATCTGAACCCAAGTATTTCTAGAATGAAATGATATCCTGATCCAATATTCTCATTTCATGTCGAAATACTGATGGCAATAATTTACTCCATTTTTCAGAATATAAGATCCACCATCAACCAAACCTAGCACATTCTCTGTTTTAGCATGTATAGAAAGTTTTGGGACTAAAATTGATGCAATTGAAGATAGAGGATGAATTTGAAATTGATGCTAATTTGGGAGAACAATCAGTTACAGAATGAGAAGAAGGTACTTGGTATGGAGGGGAGCCGTCTCCTATCCTTTCTATTTTGAAATGACAATAATTCATTTAAAAATTTTCATTAAAAACATCTTTATTTTTATATTTCTTTTCCAATCTATCTAATCAAACATATTTTTGTCATTTCTGTATTATTATTACTTCTTCTTTCTTTTTTTCTTTTTGTCTTGGAACACTAACCAAACATAACCATGTACTTTTATGGTTCCATGATGTATGATGGTGCTGAATTATGCCCATGTTCATAAAACCTAAAATTCTCCATGCAGGGAATTACAGAACAATAGTCTGTCAGGGCCCTTACCTGATTATCTTGGCAACATGGTGCATCTACAAAATCTAAATCTTGCCAGCAATAAATTCAGTGGCTCTATACCTACCACTTGGGGTCAGCTATCCAATTTGAAAAATTTGTAAGGATTCCTTTAACGCCTCCTGAAGAGTCATATTTCCTTGTCTTGTTCTTATATGCACGAAGCAGCAGCGTATCGTTTTTGTTATGAAAGTTTCTTAGAACATGGCTTTGTTTTAAATTTCAGTCATTTTACTGGTTCTACAAGGCTTTTCGGCAGTCTTGCTCTTGCAAAGATCATAATTCTGCTGTTGACCATGTTCATATTACTTACGATACCTTTTCTTTGACAGGGATCTCTCATCTAACAATTTAACTGGAAGAATACCCGGGAAACTCTTTTCTGTTGCAATGTTCAAGTAAATTTCAGAATTTTCAACTCTTCCAACTTTTGTTTGGTTTTTATCCTTCAACGATATCTTTTCATCTTCTATTTCGTAACTTGGTCGAGTGAAATATCCAAACAGTTTATATCTTAATTTATTCAATCCTTTTATCTGTTTTAATGTTAGGCACATTATTATCAAGCTTGTTTGCTTGTCATTAACTGTTATTTGTTTTTCAGTTTTACAGCAACTCATCTTGCTTGTGGCCTGAGCTTGGAAGAACCTTGCATCTCGGGGTCTCCCCTTCAAGGTTAGTTTCTTTAAGACACTGCATGTTGTCACTATTCTTTTCTTAGACATTAATCTTCAGATGGAGCTTAAACACGAGAGCTTTGCAGTTTCAACCAGCAAGTCAAGACTCAAAGTAATTGCAACTTCTGCCAGCTGTGGTGCTTTCATTCTTCTGATACTCGTGGCTGTTCTGGCATACCGATATCATCAATTTCACAAAGAGAAAAATGATATCTTTGTTGATGTTGCTGGTAATTTTTTTTTTCCTCTTGTAGTTGAATTCGTTTCAATGTTGCTGTTGATTGAAGGTACATAAACTCCAGCTTTTACATGACTTTAGGTGAAGACGACAGCAAAATTTCATTTGGGCAGCTTCGGAGATTTTCTTGGCGTGAGCTTCAACTTGCAACAGACAATTTCAGTGAAAGCAACATAATTGGTCAAGGAGGGTTTGGAAAAGTTTACAAAGGTATCCTCTCAGACAACATGAAGGTTGCTGTGAAACGACTTGCGGATTATTACAGTCCTGGCGGAGATGCTGCATTTCAGAGAGAAGTTCAACTTATCAGTGTTGCTGTTCATAAGAATCTTCTAAGGTTGGTTGGATTCTGTACAACTTCATCTGAGAGAATCCTGGTCTATCCATACATGCAAAATCTTAGCGTTGCATACCGCTTGAGAGGTATTTCTTTGAATACTACCATGTCTCAATCCATCTTTGAGATTTTCATGTTATAAATAGAAACTTTTTCTTCTTCGAAATCGCTTCATGACAGTGACATATGTTACATTATAGAATTAAAGCCTGGTGAGAAAGGCTTGGACTGGCCAACAAGGAAAAAAATTGTCTTTGGTACAGCGCACGGATTGGAGTATCTACATGAGCATTGTGATCCTAAGATTATACATCGCGATCTAAAGGCTGCGAACATCCTGTTAGATGACAATTTTGAAGCCGTTCTAGGAGATTTCGGGCTAGCAAAACTAGTTGACACGAAATTCACTCATTTTACTACTCAGGTGCGTGGTACCATGGGTCACATCGCCCCAGAATACCTATCTACTGGAAAATCATCAGAAAAGACAGATGTGTTCGGATATGGCATTACACTTCTTGAACTGGTAACCGGTCAGCGTGCAATAGACCTTTCTCGTCTCGAGGAGGAAGAGGAAGTTCTTCTGCTTGACCATGTAAGACTTCTAGAACTTCCTGGCCCATTACAGAATTTATACTAGATATATCTGTATATCAAAATTCCTGCTCGCAGAGTGTTCTAGTGTTATTTTTGGCTTATATGCATCATTCTACACATTCCTGCGTGCTTCTGTTATGCTTAAAATGATGGAAAAATGACGTGCAGATCAAGAAGTTGTTGAGGGAAAACAGGCTTGATGACATCGTGGATGGAAATTTGAAAACTTACGACCGCAAAGAAGTCGAGAGTATAGTCCAGGTTGCATTGCTATGCACGCATAGCTCACCTGAAGGCCGCCCCAAAATGACGGAAGTGGTGAAAATGCTGCGAGGCGTAGGCCTGGCCGAGAGATGGGCAAAGTGGGAGCAGCTCGAGGATGCTATGAACCAAGACTTGGCAGTGCTCATGTCTCAACAATATATCTGGGCCGAAGATTCAAGCGTTGACCAAGAAGCTATACAATTGTCCAGGGCAAGATAGAGCTTCTCCAACATGCATGGAATCAATTTTGAGATAGACTTGTCAAACTAATGCATGGTTACTATATTTTATGCTATAGATTTTTGTACATAAGCAAGAAAATTACTTGAAAAATATACTATACCATGTGGCTGGCATACAGAAAATGCCAGTTCCATCTTCTATGTTTGTACCTGTTACAATTGCATGAGGATATATGGTATATATGGTTTGGGAATGGTCTGCCTCTGAGATTTCTCTTCAGGAAATTATCTACCTTTTGGGCCTTTCACCTCTTCCATGTCCAAAGAAGAAAGGATTGGATGCACTTGGGGTATAACTCATTGATCAAGTGGAAGGTTTGCTTTATAATTATATCAAGTTTAATTTTTTTTATGCATTAATTTATTATCTTCGTGGTGTCTTTTTTGTTTATTAGACTTGTAAGATATTTAGTAGATTTGAAAATTAGTTGTGATGTGTGTAAGTTATCTCGAACACCCCGAATTATATATATATAAAAAGAATTGAAAACAAGACTCTATTGTTTGAATATTGTTGATTAAATTTTTTTATGTTGATAGATTTATAAAAAAAATGATTTTCCATAATATCATTTAAAAAAACATGATCAAAGTAACATGCAGACGCGCTATTTATTTATTTATTTTTAATTTAGATATTAACATCAACCATATCCTCAAACCAACTTTCACATGTGAAAACTAATGTATTAATTAATTTTCTTGTAATCTTTTTTTGGAATTTGTACTCAATGTAATCTAGCAGTGAAATTAAAGTAGGGATGAATAAATCTATTGAATTATCTAGAATATTTATAAAAAATTTATCTAAAATTAATTAAATTAAATGATTTTTTTTAATTTTTTTAAATAATTATAGTTAAAAATTAAAAACAAAATGGGCTTTGTTTCGTCAACTAAAAACTTTTGATTTTAAAAAACATAAAACTAAATCAAACCAAATCAATTGATTTGATTTTTTATTTAATTAGTTTCAATTTATTTTAAAAAAAATTAATTTAATTAAACTTTTATCCTAACTAATTCATTTAACTCGATACTGGTTTGTAAGTTTAATGTTATGATACATAATAATTTTTTAAAATATTTTTAATTAAAAATATAGTGTGTGTATATATATATATATATATATATATATAATAAAATCACAAAAAAAACACCTAAAAAACCAATTCAAATCTTTTTTAAACTAAAAATATGCTATAATAATATAAAGAAAAACACTCAATTTAACCATCATTATACAAGTGGTGGTGGTATAGAACATCTTGAATGAGAGAGCTAAATAAAAAGTTAAATATTAAAAATTATATTTTTAACTTTTATTTTTTTATTGTTTTGCTCCATGAGGCAAATAGATAATTATTTTAGTTATTTTTCATGTAAAGAGCCATTTCTATATTTTTTTATAGAAATGTCAAAAACAAATAACTGTTTGCCAATAATTGTTGGCTAACAACTTATTTTTTCATTTTAAAGCATGAGGCAAACAATATTTCAATATATATTCATGTAAAGAGCCATTTCTATATTTTTCTGTAGAAATGACAAAAACAAATAACTGTTTGTCAATAATTATTGGCTAACAACTTATTTTTTTATTTTAAAGCATGAGGCAAACAATATTTTAATATATAAGTGTTCATATGACTTAATTTTTTTATATTCTTATTTATAGTATTTACGTGAAAGTCTATTGTTATTATTAATTTTGAATTATTATTGTTTAATTTTCAATTGTTATTATCTGATTTTAAATTATTACTGTTCAATTTCTAATTGTTCCTGTATGAACACTCATTAAATTTTTAATTATATTTAAAGTTTTAAAACATAAAATATATCTAAATTAGTTATATAATTATATTAAAATTAATTTAACATAAAAAATATTAAAATATAATTGATTTTTCTAAATAATTTTTTAGCATTAAAATACATATAATTAAAAAAACTATATTTATATTATTCAAAAAATTATTTTTTTATTTGACTTTTTAATATATCATTTTCCATTTCATAGCAGTGGATTCAAAGCCAGCGTGACTACAATTTAAGGTACTTCAAGTTAGAGCAATATATCTTTTCAGTTCCTCAAGTTTGAACCATAACAATATGCTTCATAACAAAAGAGAAAATTTAGATAGGCAAGTGGACTGGACTAATTGATACGGCAACTAAAGCCAACTAGGCACAATGAAAACATTGTCAGTAGATTTCTTACAAAGGCAAGTAAGCTTTATGACCGGTATAATTACCTTAAGGTAGATAGATGGCTAGAAGCATATCTCGCTCGCCGTCGCACCGGCGGAGGCGCTCACCGTCGCCGGCAGACCACCCCCAAAGAAGAAGAAGCAGAAGGGCTGACCGCATCCGCTCTTCTTATTCCAGGTCTCACTCAAGGTCACATACTCTTTGCATCAATAGCTATGACACTTTAGTTCTTTGTTTTCCTGTTCTTAAAAATTCAGTCTTGTAATCTGGTTTAGTAAATTATGGAATTGATTTGATAATCCAACTTGTGGGTCTTTTTTAACTCTCAAAAGGGTCTTCTGTGATGTTGTAAAGTTGTGATTTTTAGTCATTTTTATTCAATCTTGTAGTAGCTCTGTTTTTTTTTTTTTGTCCTTAGATGCAAACTTACGGTCCAATTTGGGGCAATATGGAGGTGAAATGATGATCCCATTGGTGGGTTTTTGATTACTTTCAAAAGGATGTGTTGTGATGTTGTAAAGTTGTAAATATTTTGAGTGCAGGAGGAAAAGTGATTCTGATTCTCCACCCCCTCGGCGCCATCAGAGAAGTCGTTCACCGAGTTACAGGAGGCGTAAAAGTCGGTCTCCTACACCTTCTAGGCGACGCAGAAGACATAGAAGTAGAAGTAGGACTGAATCATTGTCTCCATTGTCTAGGTCAAGAAGTACAAGTATTGCTTCTACCAAAATTGCTGTTGAGAAATTAAAGAAAGAGGAGGAAGAGAAGAAGAGGTAAATATTTTATGCATGTTTCCACCAACGTCTTATTATTATTGCTAGCATAATTTCTTCAATTTTTAGCCATGGTGATTTATCTCCATTTGGTTTTTGCCGGTTCTCAACGGGTAGTTCATCTGTAGTTGTGACAAGTGACAGGTTGGCTTCTATGGGGGTTTTTGAACTAATAAGCTACCACTTATCCTGACATGCATTGTTTGATGAACAATTATTTCCCTGTTTATTTGTACTTCCACATCAGTGTTCGCTTGTCATCAATGTAATCTCAAAGTGGAAATCTGCAGTTTACTTAGGAGAGCTTTTGCATGCTTAATGAAATTACTCTTACTGTGATTGTTATCAGGCGGCAACTAGAGGCGGAGCTAAACCTATTAGAGGAAGAGACTACTAGGAGACTGGAGGAATCCATTCGGAAAAATGTGGAAGAGAAATTAAATTCTGAGGAAGTCCAGTCAGAAATAGAGAGGCGGATAGAAGAAGGTCAGAAGAAATTGTTTGATGATGTTGTAGCTCAACTGCTCAAGGAAAAGGAAGCTGCTCTTGTTGAGGAAAGAAGGAAAGAAGTAAGAATCTTGAACTCCCACTAGTTACTGGTCTCTTATTGTAGGGGGCTTGAATATAAAAAAATTATCTGCGATAATGTATTGGTTACGAGCTTCTACCTGCCAACTGTCTTTTGGGTACTTAATTCGTAGTCATAAAAAATTGGGACCTTAACATGTAAAATAATTAAAGGAAGTGGACCTATTTATATAGTTACCATTCTTTTTAACATCTATTTTTAGATTGCAAGGAGTTTTTGAAAGGGAAAAAAATTGTGGCATTGAGACTTGTGATTTGAAGCTAGCTTGTTAATACTAAGACTTCTATTCTTCTTGTAGTAGTGGGAATAGATTGTTGAGTCTTGTACATGTATTGCATGCTTTATCACCATGTTTAAAAATCATAATGAGTTTCAAGGCTTTAGTTGGGATTTCCACTTTTAAGATATCTTGAGAAGTTACTTGAATTACCAGTCATTGTATCTTTCTTCATCAATATTGTGACCGTCAGGAATGTTGATTGTTTCTGTTGGCGCTTGTCATTGCCAAAGTCAATATATTTGTCCCTTATGTGGCATAAGTAATCTTTAGCTGTCTGTGTGAAGCCCCTGGATAATAGAGAACTAACCAAATTCCCGGCATTCAACTGTTGTTTTCTAACATTTATCATCATACTATGCGCACAAAAATGACTTGGGTTTGCAGTGATATAGATATTGGAATGTAAATCACTTGTGGCAACTGTCCACAGAGCACCTTAGGGCTGGGATGGAACTGAGGCAATGAGTAATAGGGGCTTTGGTCAGTTATACTATTCAAACACAAAAGACTTGGTTTGTTGTGTCATCATACTTTGATGAAACTAAGGTTGGGTCGGAACTGAGACTTTGAGTAATAGGAGGTTATTACAGTGGGCAAGACTGATCAGGAGGAGGCAGGTGCTTTGTTAAATTTTTCTTATTTCCTCACCCAGCATGTAGAGCTTGTAGTTTTCTCTTTTATTCCGTAAATTTAGGAATTCACTTCTTTCTAAAGGAGATAAATGTCGAAGACTATTCAGCAAAATCATGGGTGAGTGAAGTCTCAGCATAGAAGAGCCTCAAAGTACAGCAAAGCCTGGTAGTTTTCAAACATGAAACTAGAGAGGATAGCTGTAAGAGCAAAGATTGTTTGGGGTGGACATCCTTTGGGAATAGATACATTTCTATATTTACTCATATCATTACAGGTACAAAGCCAGAAGCCAACATTTTTACCAGTTGAACTGTGCACCTAGATAGTTATTTGAATTGGTCCCTACTAAAAAGTTTCCCCTACCTCTGACTGTGCGGAATCACTTCTTCTCTTCTGCCCTCTGAGATGATCCATCTCAGATATGGATTTATCTGCTCTATCTGTCATATTTAAGGGGACTGCATCATAGTTAATTGTTTCAATTCATATCAGTTCCTTTTTCATCTGTGCCAAACAGTGTCCCATCTGATATGGAATTTGCTAACAATTGAAAGTTAATTGCTAAATGCATATTAATAAGCTAGAAGTATCAGATATTTGTCACTCTCTGAAACCAGTTCATTAGATGTTTCTGTGATTTTGGCCTCATGCACATTTTGATGTAAATATGACCACTCAGGCACAAGCTCGAAAAGAAAGAGAAGAGCTGGATAAGATGCTGGAAGAGAATAGGAGGAGAGTGGAAGAAGCACAGAGAAGAGAAGCCTTGGAGCAACAAAGGAAAGATGAGGAACGATTTTGTGAGCTAGAGCTGATTAAAAGACAAAAGGAAGAGGTTGCTTGGAGGAAAAAGCTGGAAGTGGAAGAAGATCATACAAATCAGATGAAACTGTCCGGTAAGAATAAATCTCGACAGAGTCGACCTTTTGGAATTGGTTGATGACATCAATTCAATGCCTGTATGTTGTATCCATGCAAGTACGAAGTAATGACTGAGCTTTTACAATAGAATTGTAAGTAGCAAGATTTTTGAATTTTTGTCAATCACACTAATATGCATTTCTCAAGGATTCACTTGTTGCTTCCACGCATTTTCATATGGTGCTGAAAATTACTACTCTCTCCCTAATATTTAACCGCAAATGCTCTAGATTATCTCTGAACACTTAAATTATTGTTTTGGTTCATCCGATTGTCTTACATATTTCGGCTAAAATTTCTCTTTTCCCATCTTTCTATGAATTTTAATGTCTTGACTGAAACTTATCATTCCATAGAAAAAGGATGTAGGAACTGTAGGGCTGTCTTTCTCATCTGAAGATTTGCTTTTGTTGTGTTCGCATCATCATATAAAATGTCATGAGTTCTTTGCACCTTAGACAGCCTTCAAACATCAAATTTCTTCATATTCAAGCTTCTATATTTCTTGACTAAAGTTATGCGATGTTAAAAGCTGTAAAGCATATCACGTATTAGAAACTTTGTTTCAAAATGTTTCTTTTCCTTCTGGGTCAGCAATTCTCTTTACAGTCCACATGGAGAGTGACGGAATGAGGATCGAGTATGAGGTATCTTCACTCAAGTTCCTACCTTTGGGCCCTACCTCAAATGTTTCATCCTTTAAGGGATTGGTGAAGGGAGAAAAGCTTAGAACACCTTTTACTGACAGGAAATCCTACTGAGAAAAAACAAAAACTTGCATAGAGTAATAGCAGTTCTGCTGAAATTTGAGTCAAGAATACATGAAATCAAGTAATAGCATTATTCATGAAATCAAGAACAGAATGCTATTGATCCTGAAATATCTATCATGAAAGAGTTTTTTGAATCATTCTTACCATTCAATGATTGGTGTATTTTGGGACCAATCAGTGGAGTCCATTCCATCAAAGGTTGATATTATTCGAGAAAACTAATTTCGAATATATACTTCTAGATGTATGATGTGCTTATTACCCTTTCCATTCAACACTTGAGTTTGCTTGCTTTCTTCCCACGTAAGCTCCACGGCAGGTTTGGGGATGAGATCAAGAAAGTGATGTTTTCTCTTCATTGATGGATAATTTCTTGGGATTTTTTCTCAGATGAATACATTACTAATATTATATAAACACCGTCCATCATCTTTCACAATATTAGATGAAGAGTAATTGGAAATCGTCTTATATCAAGAATAACATGATAGGTTACGTTGTCTCAATTTCCTCGTAATCAAATGCTTAGAATATCTGATAATTAAGAAGAAAACTATGAAATGTTCTATTTTCTTATAATTATAAAATGAAGGGTATGCATAGATTAATTAACTTAACTAGTTGTATTATTCCGATGATGAGAGGAATCCTCATCCATACATTATAAGTACATCTGTATTAGAAAAAAAGCAAAAAGGGTCATTCACTCCTAATGTCAAAACTAAAAATATGTTAATTTATTTTGATTTTTTGATGGATGGGTAGTTTTTTCCATATTATAAAACCTAATATAAGAAGTTAACCCTACGTCTTGCTAATTTAGAGCTTGGCTCAAGTCCGATTTTTTTTTTTTTAATGATAGAATAATTAAGTTGATTTCCTAACCCGCGACTTAAATCTCCTAATTCGCCAAATCTACTTATGAGCTACATCTTGGAACTATGATTTTTTTCTAAACCAGAAAGGAGAAAAGGAAGAAGAAGACATATGTGAAAGTACAGAGATGACATACATCTGCTGTAATAGAAACATGATCAAACCAACTAAATTTGTTCCATCAATACCTCATTACAATTTGTTCTCCGCTTAGCTCACCAAACTTCAGCACAATTATTTTAATTCTCTTTAAATGTATTGAATTATACGTTGAAAGAAGCCAAGACAGAGAATCAATGAGTTAAAATATGTGGATAAAGGATAAATGATTGTTATGATAAATATCCTTCCATTCTATATATAATCAACGAAGAGTTTTTATGAATTTTCTAATTTATGGGGAAAAAGGATCGAATCCTTATGGTTCGTTTATAATGCAATATGTACATCATTCACCAAGTTGTGGATCTCAAGCAACAAGTAAATGATTTTAGCCTTAACAACAATGATGATCAATTATGCTCGAATTGGTCAAAATAAAAGATATAAAAATAATAAGGGTATGTTTTCTTATGCTTTATGTGTTATAAGAGTATAAAAATTCAATAATATTTTGATTTTTATTTCTTGAAGCAAACTTCTTTTTTTTCTTTTTTTTCTTTTTTATCTACAAGCCTTGCAAATTACTTTATAGGTGTGAGCCCTTCTTTTCCAAAAAGGTTGTAGCAAACCTTGAGTTTTCAATCTAATTTTCTCAACCACCACGCATGACCTGGCTTGTAGTTTCACTCTCATGCCCGATGATATCTCAACCTTCACTACAAGTTGAGATGGCTTGGTTTCCACTTTAAACCCTCTAATCTCCCGTAATCTCTCCAAGTCTTCTCCCTACACGCTCTCTCCATTTTGTTCTCCATTTTTGTAGAGACCAAAGTCCATCAGGCAAGACCATTTTCGTCCTTGTCTAGCCTACACAACCTTCACTACCCCGTCGTCTTTTATCTTCAACGA
The DNA here is from genome assembly GCF_000495115.2 of Populus euphratica. NCBI lineage: Eukaryota > Viridiplantae > Streptophyta > Magnoliopsida > Malpighiales > Salicaceae > Populus > Populus euphratica. The sequence goes on from NW_011500003.1 coordinate 75,399, forward strand.
ACTTAGACTTTGTTTTCATCTCAAGGTGATTGCAATACTCATGGCTAATATGTCTTCTTTGTCTTTTGTCGTAGCACTGGCAATTTTCGCCCTTGTTTTTTCTCATGCATTTTCTACATCACGGCGAGTTTTAGAGCATCCGAAGGCGCAAAATGGCTTCCGAGTGAAGCTCAAACATGTTGATTCGGGTAAGAACTTAACGAAATTCGAGCGTATTCAACACGGGGTTAAGCGTGGAAGACACAGGTTGCAAAGATTCAAAGCAATGGCACTGGTAGCGTCTTCTAATTCTGAGATTGATGCCCCAGTTCTTCCCGGGAATGGTGAGTTCTTGATGAATCTAGCTATTGGCACGCCACCGGCGACTTATTCTGCAATAATGGACACAGGTAGCGATTTGATATGGACTCAGTGCAAGCCTTGCACACAGTGTTTTGATCAACCCACTCCTATTTTCGATCCAAAAAAGTCCTCTTCTTTCTCTAAGTTATCATGTTCTAGCAAATTATGTGAAGCACTACCCCAGTCCACTTGCAGCGATGGCTGCGAATATCTGTATGGTTATGGCGATTATTCTTCAACACAAGGAATTCTGGCAAGCGAAACTCTCACGTTTGGCAAGGTTTCAGTTCCTAAAGTTGCATTCGGTTGCGGAGAAGATAACGAGGGAAGTGGATTCAGCCAGGGTTCTGGCCTAGTGGGGCTTGGCCGTGGACCCTTGTCATTGGTTTCTCAACTCAAGGAGCCCAAGTTCTCATATTGCTTAACCTCTGTTGATGACACAAAAGCCAGCACACTATTGATGGGATCTCTAGCAAGTGTGAAAGCATCAGACAGTGAAATCAAGAGCACCCCTTTAATCCAGAACTCAGCACAGCCATCATTTTATTATCTTTCTCTTGAAGGAATATCAGTGGGTGACACTAGCTTACCTATCAAGAAATCTACCTTTTCACTCCAAGAAGATGGAAGTGGTGGCCTTATTATTGACTCTGGCACTACAATAACCTATTTAGAACAAAGTGCTTTTGATTTGGTTTCCAAAGAGTTCACCTCTCAGATGAATCTCCCGGTGGACAATTCCGGCGCGACGGGGCTCGAAGTTTGCTTCACATTGCCATCAGGCTCGACCGATATAGAGGTGCCTAAGTTGGTATTCCACTTTGATGGAGCAGACTTGGAATTGCCAGCCGAAAACTATATGATTGCTGATGCAAGCATGGGAGTAGCTTGCTTGGCCATGGGGAGCTCAAGTGGAATGTCTATTTTCGGCAATATTCAGCAACAGAACATGTTAGTGCTCCATGACCTTGAGAAGGAAACCTTGTCATTCCTTCCAGCACAGTGTGATGAACTATGAGCTTGTGTTCTAATTAGGTTATTCCTTCGCGTGCTTGCTTGAGTGTGTTTACAGAAATTGCATTGTTAAATTAACCTCCTGGTTACTTGCACTTAATTACGATGCAACATTCCTTTCATTCAGCTACGCTAGCTATAACATAGGGTTAGATTAAAACAAACGTAAAGAAAAGCTAGCTAACACATGAATTTATTTATTTATTATGAGAATAGTTGCTCAACTTCCTAGCTACCTGTTAAAAAATAACATTTAAATACATATATATATATATATATATATATATATATATACGTATTGCAAGGTAACTTCAGTACCTTATAGACAACCTTAATTAGCCATGTATTCCTATATATCATGTTATTAAATATTAAAAAAAAATTATAAGAGCTTAGGTTTTAGATAAAATCATAAAACATCATAGATTATAACAATAAAATAAAATAACTCATTTGATCTTAAAAAACAAAGCTTTTATAACTTATGTTCAAGGGCCACATCTTTTTTTTTTTTTAATAATCAACTTCATGACATGTGATAGTCAAATGTTGATCTTGTTATTTATTTATTTTTTCTTTTTTGATTAATTATATTTTTCAATTTACTTTCTTATTATTTGGTTTTATTAATTAATTTTTGTATCAAATTTGATGTTTATTTTTTTAATTGCTATTTATTTTTTATCCTTTTTTTAATTGAATTTTATTTTCAATTTCATTCCTTAACATTTGATTTCTATTTATTTTTATATCAAATTCAATCTTTATTTTTTTAATTATTATTTATTTTGTTTTAGATCTTTTTTTTAATATTTTTTTATTTTTTAATTCCATCCCTCAACATTTTAGAATTTAAAATTTTACTTTATTCTTTTTATTGTTTGTCTTTTATGGTATTAGTTGTGGGATCATCACAAGGGTCGGGAGTTTTGGATATTAACACATTTTGACTTCAGTCTTGTATTAAATTATTTTAAATTTGATTATTTCTAATATTATTTTTCAATGTTTGATTTATTAAAAATTAGTCTTTGTACTATTTTTTCTTTGTTGTTTACAGTGTTATCCCAAACATCTCATGTCTATGGTCATTGGATTAACGGGTTAATCTAAATTAACTTAGATATTTTTTCTATTATTTTTTTAATTAATTTATTTTTAGTTCCACCCTTCACTATATGATTTTTTAATAATTAAACTTTATTATTTTATTCAACTTGCTTTCAACATGGTTACCCTGATATTATGATCGGATCATAAGTTTAGTATGCCAATATAGGTAGGTTAAGGTTTTTCTTTTTTTCATTTCCAATCTTTTTATCAATTTGTTATTTATTTTCATTGTATTTTTCTTTATTTGCGTTAACACAATTATGCAAGCTTATTGAATCCAATTAAGTTAATAATACAAATTTCATTTTTGTTTTTTACTTGTTTAGAAACACTTTGGTCTTCTTAATAAAAAATATTATGGTGAAAAAAATTTGACGAGACACCTATCTAATTTGTGATGCTAACAGGGCTCGATATTCTTGTCCATGTAAACACATACTTGTAGGACTGAAAAATTAAGAATTAATAATTAACTAGTACAGGATGATACATCAAAACGTTAATACCAAAATGACAAAACGTTAATACCAAAATGAACTAAGGGTAAGGGTCTTGAACTGATAATGGGAGTAGCTTGTTTTTTTTTCACTACTTCTAGTTTTGAATTCTTTTATATATATTTATTATCCTCGCGGTATTTTATATGTTCATTGAATTTATAAGATGTTTAATAGATCATAAAATTAATCGTATTACACACAAATTAACTCAAACATCCATATAAATAAATAAATAAATAAAAACCTCCACCTGATCAACAAGAAATATTTAAGGGCAAGAAAAGATATCTAAGTCGGAAATAATGTGATTTTTAGGGTAAACAAGAAACAACACACGGGCTTCAAGATCATTATTAACATGTTGGGTCTTGCTAGGTTTAACTATCACTTCAATCTTAGCTCTTTTTAACATTCTTTAGCTTCTTGAATATTGGGCTTCAGCATTTCAAGTTGAGTAATGATATTATTGAGCTTCATCCACGTCTAAATATCTACAATTATATGGTGAGGTGACAATGGCCCTTCTTATGTGATGTTTTACTATCGTTTCCTATCTTTCAAGTTTACTTCTCTCTTCTTTTTTCCCTGGGGAAGAGACGAACCTTAAAGATAAAACCATGGTGATTTTTGTCAAGACATGTTGACTCCTATAAGCAAACATATGTATGCATTTTTTTCAATCATCCTTCACAAAAATAACTATTTTTAGTTTTTAGTATATTTTTTCAAATGTTGGTGAAATAACAAAGTTAAAAAAAATAATGAAATAAAATAATTTATACATATTGTGATGGAAAAGAATCAAACGACATCAATAAGAATTATAAACAATGAACTGAGTAGGTTATAATTGTTGCAAAAAAAAAAAGAGTTATTCTTTAAATTTGGAAGATAACTGTAATTTAATCATATTATAATTAAAAATCTTTTTTGGTATTGCTAGATTCCTCTCTAGAAATTTTTTTAATAGTAATGGTAGTATTGTAATTTGAGCTTCAATGTATTTTTAGAATTTTTTTTATTTCTTTCCATTCTTTTCTCTCCTATCCATTTTATGTATTTTATATTTAAAATTATTATTATGAATAATGAAAAATTATAAAAGTCATATTTTCTAGTGTGATACATATAGATTATGCTATTTCACAATTTATTTTTTGAATCAAGCTATTTTATCGATATTTTTAATTAATTGTGCTAATTTGAAAACAATATTGTAACCCAATTTTGGATTCACTAAAATTTTCTCAAATGTTATTTTATTTTATTATTTATCAAAAATATAAATTAAAAAAAAAGTTTAAAATATATTTTCTCGAGTCAACCGCATCTTTCGATCAAAATCGAGTCCACCAGGTCAATACGGGTTAAACGATGTTGACCAGGATAAAAAATGAGTTTAGGGCCATTTCAGGTAAAAACCGTCATTTTCGGTCAAAACCGAGTTTACCGAGTCAATACGGGTCTCACCATGTCGACCACGATGAAAAATGAGTTTCGGGCCATTTCGTGTTAAAAATGTCATTTTCGGTCAAAACCGAGTCCACCGGGTCAATACGAGTACCACCCTGTCGACTGGGATGAAAAATGAGTTTCGGGCTGTTTCGGGTCAAAACTGTCATTTTTGGTCAAAACCAAGTCCACCGGGTCAATATGGGTCCCACCATGTCGACCGCAAGTCAAAACTGAGTCCACCGGGTCAATACGGGTTAAACCATGTCAATCGGGATGAAAAATGAGTTTTGGGCCAAAACCATTATTTTTTTGTCAAAACCGAGTCCACCGGGTCAATACGGGTCCCACCATGTCGACCGGGATGAAAAATGAGTTTTGGGTCAAAACTATCATTTTTGGTTAAAACCAAGTCCACTGGGTCAATACGGGTCCTACCATGTCGACTGCGATAAAAAATGAGTTTTAGGCTATTTTTGATACCCATATAAAGATTTTTTTTGTAATTAAAATTGATTTTTAACGGTTGAAAAGCTTTTTATAATATTGATTTGAATTTTTAATTTTACCCCTATAAGTAAATATTATTATTATATATAATAAAACAAAAAAAGAATAATTCAATTTTGTCACATTAGATGGAGGATTTTTGCCGCGGTGCAGCTGTACATTGAAAATTTTGTACAATCCCGTGATTACCTGCACAATTTATGATTCACTGTCCCCTTTAATTGGCTGTAAATAACCAATGAAACCAAGCCAACAAAGGACAAAACAGAAAAGAAGAGAATTCTGAATTCGAGCGCAAACTATTTATATTACTATTTGTGTTACTATTTGTCATTGTTCATGTATTTTTTTTACTTTTTCTTCACCTTAGCAAGATATTGATTTTTTTAAAAAATAATTTGAAAAATACTAAAAATTTCTTCACCCTAGCAAGATATCTAATAGTATTTAAATTTGAGCCTTTGATTTTTTAGGATACAATAGGTTTTACTACATCAGATTAAAACTCAAATTCATCTCAGCCTTTAAAATAATATGTCCTTTGATCCTGTTGTGCCACGTCATCAGGTATACCAAACACTCGGTACACCACGACACACCAGATCATAACCCAGTCCATCTTGACCATCCGATCAACTTGCAGATCAAGTCAATTCCAGCCGCATGATCTGTTCATCCGCGATCCAACGATTCACAGGCTTCAGACGTACCGGTGCACTATATGCTCGTCCACACCGTATCAAAACTCAGAGCCCCTCTCTTCTCTCGCCGGCGATTCTCTCTCTCTTCTCCGATCTTCCGTTTCTGTTTCCAGCCGTTTCAAGCAGCGAAACCACCACAAAAAGGTACATCGCTTTCTCTGAAGCAAAATCTCGACCGTTTTACACGTTTTCACGTCGATTTTAGCCGGAAAAAGGCCGCGACAATCATCGGCCAACCAAGTTTCAAGTTGTTGATTCTCCCTCATCAGCTATCAACGGCCGTCAAGACCACCTCCATCAGAATCCTCGTCCTCAGATCTACCAGAATCAACCATTTGTTGGCCAGAATCTCACCATAAAATTTCATCGTCGCCAATAATAGCCACGCTGCTAGTGGCATTTTTGTAAATTTTAGAGAAATCTGAGGGTATTTCAGTCTTTTACCTATACAGTGGCACTCAGGTAATTTTTTATGTTTTTTTTTAATATTTTTATATATAAATACTTGTAAATTTTTGCATGTAAAAAAACAAAAATAAATTTAAAATAAGTAACAACGTGAGCTTAACACCCATTTTATCATATTACTGTTCATGGGTCAAAACCCGATTCTCAAGAATGGATATACCCATTTCTTAATGATATCAAAATAATTTTTGTTTTATAAAATAAATATTATTTGTCGAGACGTCTTTTTTATTTACAAAAAAAAAGACTGATGTCAAAAATTTAAATACCAAATATGGATTATGTCCATTATTATTTCTTTTGGTAAATCAGAGGTAACTCTCCTTTTTAGGGACAAACGTCGACATTTTAGACAAAATCTCTTAGTTTTAGGGACTGATATCATTTTTAACACGTCTTCTATTTTTAGGGACCGACGTTAACCATCTTAAATTTTTTTGCAAATAAGCTCAAAATATAATAACATTTGAATCAAATGAAAAACACACAAGTAAGGATAATCTTTCTCTGAAAATATGTTTTAAGGGTGGTGTCTACTTTCCCTTAATCATAACTAACCCACTACTTGAATTTCTAGGACCAGTGTCTAATTTTGGATTTCTAGTTCCCTCAAATTACTAGATGGCAACTCCAATAAAATCTTTATTTCTCCTAATCAATAAAAAAAAAGTATTTTTTTTGTTAAAACAAAAAAAAAAAAAATGGAATCGTCGTCTGATATCGTGTAGCGACAAACAAAATCCACAAAAACACACAATAATTTGTAAAAACTATTAAAATATGTTTTTTTACAAGAATAAAGATATAACTCATAATTATTAAATTCAATAAATTTATATGTTAATCTAAAAATATTGAAACTCAACTCGAAAACTTATTTTGAGATGAATTTTAAATTAAATCATAGTTATTAAATTCTTACAAATCGCGCGGGTGCCTAGTCTCCCAGTCTTAATGACAAGTCACCCTATAGGGTGGTGTTTCAGACCTCCTCTCGGTATAATAATAGTGGGCTTCAGCATTTCGAGTTGAGTAATGATATTATCGGCTTGATCCACATCGATATAAATAGCTACGATTATATGGTGGGTTGACTGTGGCCCTCTTATGTGATGTTTTAATATTGTTTCCTATCGCCTTTCAACTTAACCTTTCTTTTCTTTTTTCTTCCCTTTCCTTTGGGGATGAGACGAACCTTGAAGATGAAACCATGGAGATTTTTGTCATGTTGACTCCTATAAGCAAACAAGTGTATTCATTTTTCTTCCGACCAAAACAACATATTTTTTTTAAAAAAAAACATTGGTGAAATAACAGAGTTAAAAAATAAATTAGTGAGATAACATAGTTTGTAGATATTATAATTGAGAAACATAACTTTTATATTATAGCTTCTCATTATTTAAAATAGCAATATCTAATAAAACATATTAAATGATAAGGAGAGAAAAGAAAAAAGTAAAATAAATAAATAAATTCTAAAAACACATCAAAATATAATATAACAAGTATTAATAAAACAAATCAAACAATATCAAGAATATTATTAATAGTGACTTGAGTGATTCACATTTATTTTTAAAGATAAGTGAGTCATTCTTTATTATTAAAAGGTAAGTATGATCCAGTTGTGTTATTATTGGTAATTTTTTTTATATTATTAAATCATCTTCTATAATTAAATTGTAGAAAAACATAAAAGATTTTATAGAACATAAACATAGAGAAATAAGTAAAAAACATTTCTATTAAATTATTTTATACAATACACACCCCTTAATTAATAAAATTCAAGCCGTGATTTTTTCTCATAAAAAAAATGTATACGTGGAAATTCAACAGCCTATCATACCCAGCAAAATATCAAATTTCAGTGACGAAATGGACAATTAAACAACACAAATGCTGGACATGTAGTAATTTGAGAAGCATTCAGGCAACCAGAGTCACTAAACTCCTCCTGATGCTTACATGGATATGAGATCATGATATTCATATCTGCAAATAATTTATGACCAGAGATTATTAGGAATCCAATGGGAAGAAAGTAAACAAAAAAAAGGCTATTTCAGATATTTTGATGTGCCTAAGTCCAATTCATGTGGTCCATTGAAAATGGTGGGTGGCCTGTGGTGGCTCAACCATTGTCAAAGTCCTTCAGAGCATTTTCGTGGGAGAGGAATGATCCTGCCCACAGCAGCTTCGCAAGCTCTGTAGGTACATTGATTTGTAGGGGCCGGGGCTTGATTCCCTTGATAAGACCATTAACACGCATCACCATTCAGCCTCACATCAAACAGCAAGATTTTCACATCATTGAATTTATCTGAAAATGTACAAAAATGTATGATTCAAGAGGGATAATAGTTTTTAAGATTGTTTCAAACTAAAACTGTCTTAGGTGTTGTGGTTTATACTTTATATATAGTGTTTTTTTAAATTATTATTTACTTGAAATGAAATAAAAATAATTTAATTTGATATTTTTCCAAGACAAGTATTAAAAAAAACATTTAAAAATAGAAACTACTGCATTTTAAAATGGGTTCTTGAATTTGATTAATATATTATTTAAAATATTTTGAGTCATCAAATTTAGAAAATAAGATGAGACAATATAGAAGATTGATGAAAGATACAAAATGATAAGAAAGGATAAGATTTATAATTTGATAGAAAAGAGAGAGGGTGGGGGGAGAAATAGTCCCTCCAAGATTTTCTTGCTTGTGATTGGGATTTTTTGAATTTCAACAGACTGATTAATTTCCATGTTCTGTTTGATTAGTGAAATAAGCAGATGGATTTAAGCAAAGAGTTAATGTCTTATGTTGAGTTGGCGATGATAAAAGTTTGGATAATTAAGGAGCTAGTTAGATTAAGAAAATTACCCAGAAAATTAAAAAAAAATTATGTATTGGGCTTGGCTTTGCTTCTAATCAGTGAAGAAAAGGAAAATTCCAAAATAATATTGGAATGCTATAAGGTCGAAAAAATCTCAAGGATTTAATCCTCACTGAGTTGGATCACCACAAAAAGATATGATGTCCTTAGATACAAAACACAAACTATACTCAATAATATATATATTTGATGTAAATAATTTTATAGGTTATATTTAGTTAGTGTCTTAAAATAAAAGAGATATTGATATACTTGGTTGGAAGAATGAAAATAGAGATACAAAATAAATATATCTATTAAAGTAAATAAATTTTATTATATTCTAATCTCAACTATTTTTGGTTTTTTTAATCATGATACAACAACTAATGCTATTAAAATTCATATATTCTCTGAATTGTTAATGGGTTGAGATTTTTTCTTGCAAAAATTCCTTGCATATATTCTCAAAATTGTTAATGGGTTGAGATTTTTTCTTGCAAAAAATTCATGCCATGATGCATGACTGACTCCTTGGAAGTCCATTAATCGTATGGAAGTGTTGCAAGATTGAGACATAGGGGATAAAATGAGTGTAAAAAATAATAAATTTTTATATTTTATTAGTATAAAAAAATAAAAGTCATTATTTAATATTTTGATCATTATAAATATTAACTGATTTTAGAGTCTGAATAAAAAAATTAATTGTGTAAAAAAAAGTTATTAACACCCCTAATATGTTTTATCTAAAATAAGTTGCATTATTTATTTATCTAATATAATAATAAAAAAATTTGTATTTTCTAACCATTTATCTGTTTAAGATTTTTTAAAAAAAGTTTTTAGTAAAGAAATTTTTATCTTATCAAGTCAAAAACTTAATTGTTATAATTCTAACACTTAAAAAAAATTATTTTTTTATTTAATATCGCAAATATATTTTATGTATAAATTCATAATCATATATATTAAAACAAACAAAAATTTTCTTTTTTGTTATTTCCAAAATGTAGGCTAAAATATTTTTAAATTTTACAAACTTATTATAAAATCCATGTAATATTTTTTAAAAAGTATTATATATATATATATATATATATATATAACTTCAAGATTTTTAACCATACGCAAGAAAAAAGAAAATTTTTATTTTTATTTTTTTAATGCTTTGTTTGGCAAAAATTCACATTTCTTTGTGATAAAAACACTAAAAATAGGCTTAAAGGATATTTTTCAAACACACCTTTGCTCAATTTGAAGGTCTATATAACTTTATATTCATGCGTTTAACTAAATTAGCCAAAATTATAAAAATAAAGATGCAAGTTAAAGAACGAAGTATCATTTATCTTTTTTTTGTTTAAATTTGAATGACACGTCGTTTAGGGTTCTTAATTTGAGATTTGATAAATTTCAATTGAGGCCCTATTTTTCTAATTATTTTTAATTGTACTTGTAATCATCTCTAGAATTTTGATTTCATGCAATTTTATAATTATCGAATTGAATTGTCTACTCCAAAGTTGACTATTATTTTCATTTTAGTTCTTAATTTAGAATTTGTGCATTTTTACTAACTTTTAATTTTTTTAATTTGACCAATGATGTGGTCAATTTCAGGCTTTATATATTAAAACATCTTTTTTAGTTTGATCATTAATTTTGGATTTTTTTTATGAAATCCATAATTGACTATTATTCTTTAATATTTATTCAATTAGGCTCTGATTTGATTAAATTAACTCTTAAAAATTATAATTTCACCTTCTTTTTTAATTTCTTCCAATTAAAATTTAAATTGACTTCAATAAAATTAATATTTTATATAGTTAAGCCCTCAATAATTTCAATTTGACATTGAAAAATTTTAATTGAGTCCTTAAACATTTAGTTTTAAATTTCCTTCCTCCAAATGAATTTTTCTTTGCCAATAAAACCTTCATCAATCAAAAATACACTGTCAAAATTTTCACTCTTGTATATTTTAATCCTTCTCAACCAGTTTTTAATAATTTTCTAAATGTTCTAGTATATTTTTTTTATTAATATATTTTTTTTATTTTCTTTCAATAGTATATTTTTTTTATTAATATATTTTTTTAATTTTCTTTCAATATTTTTTTAATTTTTTTAATTTTTTGTTTATAAAGAGTTCCAAAATAGACAACACCAGGAAGTTTGAAGGAATAATTGAAGGAATAAATAAGATAATTATGTTTACTGGAGTCAACTTTGTGAGACTTTTGTCAACGGGCTTTCTTATTTTGAGAAAGATCACTGTTAGGTACTGGATTCTCCACTGCCAAAATTGCTAAGTGGAGTCTCATACTCAAGCTAGGGAGGAGTTCAAGCTCAAGACTCGAGTGGTGAAGAACAAGTCGAAAAAGCTCACTATCACTATTGATGTGATCTTGATCATCATCTATCAACTGCTAACCAATATTTTTGCAGGTAAGTGGTTGGGTCCATGTGCAATGAATTTCAAAACTATATATTAAAAGCTATATGATTTTGAAAATAAGGGAGGATATTCTTCTTCCCCTTTTGACCTAGATTGTGGCTGGTTCCAACTAATTTTTCCACTATTTTTGTTTTTTAGGATATGATTATGGCTACCTCTATACTTGATAAACACTTTCCAATTCATCTTGTTCTTCCGAGTTGGACGTGTCAGAATCTACAAATTTTTCATTAATTTTTTCACATTTTAATGTCAGGAATGAATTCTTTTCTTAATCATAGTTGTGTTTTTTATATATGTATAGTTTTTCATTTTTTTAATTAGACAAAAATATTGCAAACTACCAAAAACCAGACAAAGCCCTTAATTTAATATCACATCAAAACATATTTAATGGGTCAATATATAATTTTTTTTCCTGTAATTGAACATCATTGAGAAGACATTTTATGTATGATGATGTAGTAAGAACAATTATATATAGTCAGACTAATTTGATTTTTTGTTTGGTTTGTTGGCCGGAGACCTGAAGAAGTATTTAAAAATATCAAGTTTGGATGGGAATTTTCTTAAACCTTCCTAAGGACCATTTTAGATTTAAAGGGGTTTTTGAAAACTTTCCAGACTTTGCCACCCCCTAATTCTACCTTCAAGGTAGGTCTACAAGCTTAAACGAAAGACACAACCAATCAACTCTAGTCATGATAAGCTTTTATCCCCTATGATTGCTAGCATACACTTCGGATTGATTGCTTAAAAATACTATTGGAAGATCTATGCCATTGAAACATCCCAAGACACTGTAGAATTTGTTACCAAAAGCTGTACCAAGTAGTTGGTTTAAGTGGTTTTATGGTTGTTTTTAAAAGTAAGATTTTGAGTTTGATTCTTGAAAATAAAGTATATTATTATTAGAAAAATTTTATCTCCTAGTAGATCGATCCGGCTCACTAGATTAGTCAAAGTTCAATAGATTTTTAGATACCTGAATTTAGATAAAAATAAATAAATTAAAACAATAAGAATTCGTGGGCTCCGACCAAATACTAGAAAAAGTAACCCTTTTCATCACAAGATACTCTGCTTTTCATCTGAATTTAGTCAGATAGCATAACATTTCAGCAGATAGTGAAAAAAGATGGAACGAGCAAAGCACTGCATATCCTTAAAAAGAGCGAGCTTTTCTAGGGCAGTGTAGTAGTTACATCTGAAGATAACATTGGTAGGCAATATTTGTGTGGTAAAGGCGATGGTGGTGGAAGATAAGCATGTTAGAGACATGGCGTGTGCGCCACCACCGCCCAATAGCTTGCGAGCTAGAATCAAGTCTTTGATACAAAGGAACAACAATGTAAAGCATGCATAGAGCCAGAGATCGAGAGCATGGTCCCCGTAACTCCAATTCTTCTCTTTACCTTTTGAAATCACCCAAATCTTTGGTTTGATAGTGACTCATGATTCTGAGGTACAAGTTCGATACCTTGAAAAGCCAGTCGGTTTTACATCGGCAATCTTTAAGGTAATGTTACTATTTTCTTCCTACTTTGCAAGCGTATTAGTAAACTAAAAACTTCTTGTTTAGATTTCAACTCGTTAACTCATGAGATCATTCTTGGTTTTCATACCATGTGTCGTAATGATTTTTTACTACATATTCAAAAAGAAGAAATTTCAAAAACAAAATAAAAAAATAAAAAATAAGATTGAGGAGCAAAATTAACAACAATTAAGTGAAGAAATAGAGAACAAAATAAATAAAAAAAATTTGAATCCTTTTGAAAAAGGATTTTGAGATAAAAAGATGAGGAGATAAAGGGATACACAGGAAAAGATGATTGATAAAAAGTTTTAAGAATCAAGATGGTTCAAAATATATTTGGTGAATGCCTGAACGGTATATAAATAGACTAGGTAGTCTAGGAAAAAAAAGGAAAAGGGAGACCATACAAAAATTCACAGAAAAATATTAAAGTGAATTTAAAATTCTAATTATATTTATTTTTTATAATATTTTTCACTTGAAAATATATTAAAATAATTTTTTTATTTTAAAAAAATTATTTTTAATATTAACACATTAAAATGATTTGAAAACATATAAAAAATATTAATTTAAAATAAAAATTTTTATTTTTTTTAAAACATTTTGAAATACAAAAATAATCCGAATATAAAAAAAAATCACAAGTGATTAAAAAAATTAAATAAATAAATAAATAAACACACACTTAAAAGACTGTTCATCTTAATCTCAAACCAAGCCTAAGTAACCATCTCTTCCATCACCTTCGGATGAGCCACCATAAACCGGCCTCCAGAACCAGAGGCAAACCAGCCTCTCTCTCTAAAAACTTGATCTGCGAACAGCACCTAATCTCCACAGCAACCAACCTTTCTCGGTCTCCCTTCCCTACCGTAATCCATCCCGATGCAGCAAAACACTAGCAGATCAAACTGTCGTATCCGCGCCTGAGAAAATCCCAATAGCCATAAACATTTGATCTGCACAAAATCACAGCTGAATGAACAAAAAAACTTACATGAACTACAATAAAAAAAATCATTCATCATATTTAAAACTTTTTTATTGAAACATCCGAAACTAAATCTAGTCCATCAACATTTCAAAAGAATATTTTTAAATTGATGAATGAGCAACATTCAACTTTAGCTCACATACATTTAAACAATACTATAAATATCAAAGATAGACGGTCAGTCTAATTCTAAATGAGAATTAAAAGATCAAATCCTAGAAAATCAAGCATTAGATCATGTATTGTCAATTATTGATATGTTACTCAAGATTATCTGCATGTTTTAACTCAAATTACATAAAAAGATATCATAAAAATTACATTAATATTTTTAAATTATTTTAAAATAAATATTATCATCCTATTTGATACAGGTGCAAATTTAAATTATATTAAAAAAATAATAATTCAAAAATAATTTATACAAAATACTTTTGAAAAACTTTCTACAGTAAATAATACTAAATTAGTTATCAAATATAAAAGTCAAGTATCAATTTTTAATAAAATAGTTGAGACAAGTGATTTCTAAGTTGGGATATTAGGATATTCTTAAAAAATAAAAAATAACAATAAACAAATTTTTTAATTTACATTTACAAATTGGAATTATTGTCAAAAAAGTTATTTTTTTTAATTGCATTACAAAATTTCAAAATAATTTATTAAAACAAAAAAAAATTTATGTATTAACTACAAATATGTGAAAGAGGTTTTACATAAAGATAAAAACAATGCTTTAAAATAGATTTTTATTATATGACAAGCTATATTAAGTAATTTTAAACCCTTAAAAATAGAAAAAAAGTTTTAAGAAACTTAAAAATATTTTAGTCAATTTTATATCTTAGTTAAGATCTTCAAATCATTAGATTCAAATCATCATACTCGTTTTTTTTTTGTTGGTATAAATGGTTAAAACAACTAATTGCCAATTTAATTTTTCAAAAAACCGGTTCTCTATTTATATAAATGATAAATAATTAAATTTAGGAGATAATTAACAAATAACTTTTTTAACTTTTTTTTTTTAAATCACTTGCTTTATAAAATTTTTAAAGATGATAACCTTGCTATGGTATAAATAAGGAGATTTCTCTCATCCTTTGAAGACACAACTATATAAAATAGTTTTTTTTTATAAAAAGCATTAATTTTTTATTCTCTTGTAAGGTACTTAAAATTTATTGTAATTTTTTGTATTATTATTTATCCTATAAAGAGATCTATATTTCCTGGATTTAAACTTCTACAACTATCATCTCGTGTATTAAATTCAATATAAATTTTTAGTGAGGTTTCTTTAAATCTTATTTTCACCATACATCCTATTAAAAATTTTGCAATTTCATTTCTATTTATTTAAATATGCAATGTATTTTATAAAGAATCTTATCTTTTCTTGACTTGTCTTTTCATTTAAATTAAAAACAATTGTACTTTCACTTTTCATAATCCTCACTTTTTTATAATCCTCGATTTTTTTATTTTCTTATAATAATTTTATTTATTTATTTAGGTAGGATGCAACAGTTTAACTTTTAGTTCCATCAATTTCCTACGACACCATGTATACAATTCGAGTTCACCAATTTGTTAAGGGCACGATCTTAAAGGAAGGTGGAATGTAGAATTGAAACCTAACCTTATATTAATAGCCAGTATTGTCTTCCACCATTCGAGGCAAGTTCTATTTGCTTTACCAATATCTTCTTTCAGAGCTTCTCATTAGAAAAGTCTCTTGAAATGATAGATTTAAATGGCTTGTGAATTTGTTTTTCTATGATTAATATTAAAAAAAACAAATCGTAGACATCCAATAATAACATTTGAATTGAGATAAATTTTTAATATAATAGCAAAAAATTTATAATTAAATGAATCTCATCATTTCTCTCTTCTCCAACAAAACTAAATATAAAATAATAATTAATTTGTACAAGTTTTAATCTTAAAATGTTTTAACATATATATGAAGCGAGTCAAAGAAATAATATGAAAATGCTTTTAAGATCTCAAATAAAAACTTCATCTTTTGGTCTTTATATGTTCTAAATTCAAGATCAAGTAAGTTATTAGAAAGGATTTTCTCTTAAATATGCTGATTCTTGTATAGATAATTAAAGATAAAGGGATTGTTTATTAGGTAAGAGAAGAAATTAAGAAAGACATAACCTGTGTTCCTCGTCGTCACTACCACCTTATGCCATGACTAGATTGACCACTTCTATGTTTCTTGATATTGATTCTATCACCATTCACTAATCAATCTACGGGAAAAAACATAATCTCTCCTGTCTGTCTCTCTCTCTCTCTCTCTCGCGGTGCAACTTTTAGTGAAATGAATATAAAAACAAAAAAATAAGAGGAGCCTGGAAACCGGAAGGACGCACAAGCAAGGACATCCGTACTGATGATGACTATGAATACAACTTCTCGAACCATTTCCTTTGGTGTTTTAGTGCAAATTGTTTTTTTTGCTTTTATATCCAAGTATCCAACGGTTAAAGATATCTTTTAGTGCAAATTGTTTTTTTATATATATATATCCAAGTATCCAACGGTTAAAGATATCGAAATTCCAATCGTGTTCTGTGTCCCCACCACGATAATGCCCTAAATTTGTCCTTAATCATGATTAATCTTAGTTTAACCCTAGATAATACGTCATTAATACATAAGCAATTTGAAAACCTGAGGCTGAGACTGAGAGTGCAGTGGAGTAAAGGTTATTTTTTAAAGTATTTTTATTTGTAAATATATTAAAAAAATATTTTTAAAAAAAATATATAAAAAATAATTAATTTAAATCTAGAATTTTTTTTAAAATACAGTTGAATCGTGCTCCCAAACACTGCTTTCTTTTGCTTTCTTTTTTTGATCCAAGATATCTCAAAACTATTTAACCTGAGACTAATTCTTTTTTGGCCGAGAACATAAAGATAAAACCTTTTCAATAAATACGCTTTTAGAGGATTAAACATGTATTTTTACTCTTTGGAGGATAGAGGCTGCTACCACCTGTCCCAATAACTGGTTGGTCTCTTTTGTTCTTTTATGAGGAAAGAAATGTAAAGTGCTTCTTGAAGATGGAGACCACAATCATGACCACTTGACTATAAAATGATGAGATAATAAAGAAGCAATTCACAAAGGTTAAGTACAGGTTAAAGGGGTCCTTGTCATTCATCGCCACTTGGGTGGTCGGCCTGTGAACCATAATTTAGAAAGCTTTTCTGATATGGTCACCAGCTGTGGCATGGAGATCTCCAATAAGTGGCAGGACATTGAGGTTTTCTTTGTTGATAAAATCCTCAAATTTGTGTTATAAATTGTCCAGTATCAATCTTTTCTTGCATTTGGAACACTGAAAGTAATTGTTCATAGAGAAGAAGAACTACATCTCCTTATATTCATGCGGTGACAATGGAGTCCTTACGCTAAGCCATTAGAAAAGCCTAATTCTACTCTATTTTGCTCTGCAGATTACCATTCACTAACACAAGTGTAGTCTATAGTGTTGTTAGAAAATATTACGTTGAGTTATTGGTTTTGAATCTTTTTCAATAATCAGTTGTGTTTAGAAAATGAAACAAGCATCCTTTACGTGCATTCTAATGCCATTAAAAGGATCAAAGTAAAGTCTTCTTAAGCTTAGTTATAAGTACAATAAAGGCAAGGCATGTACATGAATCGGTAGGTTAACTTGTGAATCAACGAGTTAACTTGAGTTTTAATGAAAAAACACATGAATGATATTGTTTTAATTAGAAAATAAACACCAAAGTAATGTTATTTTAACAAATAAAATAATTAGTTTTAATATAAAATATAGTTCATATTAAGTTTTGAATCCACAAGTAATCGAGTGTTGATATTGAAATTAAACTAGATTTCTATAAATATTTAGGAGTTAATAAATCTTCAATAAACTAAAGAGGGAAAATGAGAAATATGGGGGGGAACAAGACGGCAAAGGAACCCATGCCTTTCTTTGTTTGATCGAAACAAACCATGAATCGATCCAAATCTTACCATAATGTTACAGACAACCCACAATTTCTGCACCCATGTTCTGCGCTATAAAAATTAGGTGAGGTGAGCTTTTTAGACTAGGTTTCGTATCCTGTAGGTTTTATGGTTGTAGTTTTAAAAATAAGTTTAAAAAATTATAAATTACAAAAAAATAAATTCAAATGAATACATATTATAAAATTATAATATATATTTTAATTAAATATACTCACAAGGGAAAAAGAAAAGAAAAAAGAAAAAGAGGCTTGAATTTGAAGCAACACGAGTTTGAAGAGAGAAACATGGAGCTTCAGTGTCTCCATGGCAGACCACACGAGTTACCCTCCGAAGTAAAGGGACGGCACATGGAAGTAATTCCACAGGGACCATCTAAATTCTAATATGGTACACATCTCCAAGTTACTTTGATTCCGTATAAAGTACAAGGGACACACGGACACCAATATCTTAACTTTAATTATATTTTATTAATCTTAGTTGCTCAGTCATAATAATAATAATAATAAGAATAATCTTACTTGGTCATCACTGATACCTTTAAACAGTTATGCTGACTCGCCAATTTGGGATGTGGGGCTCCATCCATTAGAAGGTTTGTCTAGATGCTTTATAATCAAATTGAAAAAAAAAAAAAACATATCAGCTATTTTTTTAAAATAAAGTTAACAAGTGATGATGTTAGCCATCATATTGATATAGTAACTTTATAATAATATTTATTGTGAATGTGTGAAACTAATTAATTTATTGAAATTGTTGATAAATAAAGTTAACAAGTGATGATGCTAGCCATCATATTGATATAGCAACTTTATAATAATATTTGTTGTGAATGTATGAAACTAATTAATTTATTGAAATTGTTGATATTAATAATTTTATGCTTGTTTGTTAATTCCGTAAAGTTTATTTTTTAAAAATATTTTTTTACTTAAAAATATATTTAAATATTTTTTTATTAATACATTAAAACTATACAAAAAACTAAAAAAATAATATAATATTTTTTAAGTAAAAAATATTTTTAAAATATATAAAAAATAGAAACTACCATATTAGAGATACATTTTATAATTAATGTAGATTACTTTGAGATTTCAGGTCAATCTTTTTATATTCCATGATATGTTTAGTCATGTTTTTAAATTTTAATAATTGAATTTGAAATACATGTTTAGACAAAATTTTAGTGTATTTAAAAAATAAAAATAGCCTAACTACTTGTTACTCGATGATATGTATACTCTATCTATATCAACAAGAAAGCCTTCCTTCCTTTATTTAGATGTCAAAAAAAAAAATCTTTTAGCTTATTTCTCTCTCTCACTTAATTTAAGTAATACAATTTCAAAATAATATTAAAATTTGAAATTCAATTAGTCATGTTCTCTTCAAATTGATAGAGTATCGCGATTCCATTTGACAGGCTTTTCCAAGCACAATAGGAATTTATTAACCCAAAAATGCCCCTCTTCTTTCTTGCAGCTTCCTCCTCCTTTGGATCTATATATAAGCTCCTAGTACAAGGATTCTAAGGCAAACCAAGAACAAGAACTTCCTCCCTCTCTTATCCAGTACTTCGATACCAATCTGCAGCTATTACTTCCAAAATTTCTTACACTTGAAAGATGAGCAATACGCAGGAAGATAAGAAGAAGGTAAAGAAAGGATGGCTTGCAGTTCGAGTTGGTTTAGAGGAAGAAGATGGTGGGTTTCAGAGATTTGTGATTCCAATTTCATATCTATACCACCCTCTTTTCAAGCGACTTTTAGAGAAAGCTCATGAGGTTTACGGCTACCACTCTACAGGTCCACTATGGCTACCGTGTTCCGTTGATGATTTTCTTCATCTCCGGTGGAGGATTGAAAGAGAGTCTAGCCATCACAGCCACCATACTAACCTTCATCAGCACCTTCCTAGTTCCTTATCTTTTCACTCTTGCTGATTTTATGTAGAAACCAAGTGACCCCATATACATAGTTTCTACATATTTAATACCGAAGCTAAATTTCTTGTTAAATATAGGTAATGAGGTGATCAAGATGTTTATGTCAAGCATCAACAACACTCCTGTCTTGTGTTTTTGTACTCATAAAAGAAAACCGAGGACAATTGGTGTGTTTTTACACTATTCAGGCTCTCCCTAATCTCTTTTCCTTGCTCTCTTTCTTGTTTTTGAGGCAACAACTTTCTCCCACAAATTAATACGTAGTCCACTTAGTTGGATTGTTTCAAGATTTTAGCTTGTTAAGGAGAAGTCTCAAACATAAAACCTTCCATGCTTCTCTCCCTTGCATCTAATTTCATCGTGAGAAAGAAAATTTGTTAATTACTTTTCTTCAGTCTTGATTTCATTGTTCACGAGTGTATATAGGAACGATTAATTAAAATTATGCAAATTTGTTCCAAGTAATTAATTAATTCTCTACTCAACATGTTAATATTAATCCTTCAATGTTGCCGAAGCATAAGATAACTTTCCAAGAGGAATATGGAATTTTGGGAGTCTCCTTCCACACCAATATTCCGAACACTAATTAAAGAAAACAAATTAATGCAATGTCCATTACTTTTTTGAACATGCTTTCTTCGTCCTCTCATATTCATTTCCTTCGTGGGGCTTCAAGTAAAGTGGATGGAGGAAATGAGATGAGATACCTTAATTTTCATATTCAATGATGAATTTTAACTTTTTACTTTAAAGTTCACTAACATATCTTCTACCCATCCTTTTCCTCCAGAGTTAGTGATTAGATATCACATATTAATGGAGCTTTGAACGGGTTAAATATTTTGTTTTTTTTTAAAGTAGATTTTTAGAAATTTGAAGAATTATAAGTGAAAATAAAATTTTTTGTGTATATATAATTAAAAATTATGAGTGTTAATAAATAAATAAAATCATAAATAATAATTAAAAATAAAACTAAAAAAATCAAAAAATAAATATAAATTAAAATAAAAAAAATAACATATGAGCGATATTAATTAAACCATAAATTTAAAAATTATTTAAAACAATACACTTTTAAAAAAATATCAATTAAAAAAAAATAATTCTTTAGCAATGGCTGTGCTGACTCCACCATTAGCCCCACCATTCCCTGAAAGTTAACACATTAATCCATGGCCGCAGCCATGTTGCTGCTAGACAAATACGGAAACTAATATTGCCACAAAACACGACTCCATATTCTAAGCAACACCAGCCTGGCTAAATGAACTGTTGCTCCATGGTTTAGTTACCTTGACCTTGTCCATGTAGAACTCAGGCGCGACTATTTTCCTCTGCTGCGCCCAAACAAGGCCATTTGACCTCACAATGCCATTTCCGAGCAAAGGCGCCATTCTCTTGGTCAAGTAAGAAGGTTTGCCTAAATCCAAAGAAATCATCTGGTTCATCTCCTTCACTAGCTCCGGCTGATTTACATACAAGTGTTGCCTCAATCCTGTTGAATACGTGTATACTGGACCTGCATGAAAGAGCTCTGATTATACTAATAATAATAATTAAAAAATAAAAATAAAAATAAACCCGTGTTGCCTAGTGAAAGGATGAATATCGATGATCATAATTGTAAGATATTTGGATTTTTCTTCCGAGGAAAAAAAAATATTAAAAATGAGAAAATTATTATTCATGCCATAATAATATACTAGAAAGAATAAAACAAGGAGTGACGTTTCTCAGGCAACCATAAGCTCTATTATTAAATGGGCCAGGTCTTGAAACACGAGATTTGGACTTGACCCAGTGAGCCTCACCATCGCCAGCTTTGCACGGATCTATGCAAGCTTGCAATTCGATTTGACTGCTGCAACAATCATTTTAGTATTTTAATGATTGTTTGAATGATTATAAATATTTTTTATTTAAAAATATATTAAGGTAATATTTTTTTATTTTTTAATAACAACTCACTAAAACAATATAAAAACATTGAAATAATATTAATTTTAAAAATATAAATTAATTGATAAAATTTTAAATTTATTTTTTAAAAATTAATAGTTTAAATTTTATAAATCTCAAAGTCATTAGAGATTTACATGGTTATTAATTCTAGGATTCATAAAATTAGTTAAGATACATTTAAACGGATCCAAATTTTTATGTTAATTTAAAAACAACTAAAAAAATTTACTAGACTTTATTTTATTATTCAAAAACTATTTATTTACTTAACATCTAACACAACTTTTTCTAAACCACACATTACACTAATATATATATTTTAAAAAAAAAACTAGCAGCCACATCTAAAACAAGATTAAACCTTATATTTATAAAATCTCTAATGAATAAATTAATAACAAATCCTAGGTCATTAAAAAAATCAACTTTAACCAGGACAAATAACAAGTCCTATCATGTCATTTAGGAAATCAACTTCAAATCCGAGATCGAATCCTGAGGCCACGAGGATTGAAGATTAGTACCAACTTGTTTTTATTCCAACACCCTCCTTTAAACCAAACCTTAAAAAAATATCATGAACATGATCATGAACCAGTTTCATAAATTTCAATTGTCTTCGGTTTAATTATCACTAAATTATAATATTGTGTATGCTCTTATAATTACTTATAAATTATAGTGTTTTTATTATAAAAAAAAATACACATTTGGTTAGAGTAACTTTCTTTGCTTGCTATTGATGATCAAGGAAATACTCAATTTTCATCTCCTTACAGCGTGATTTATTACTGCACTTTACTGTCTCTTAAAATAATTTGTCCAAATAAATTCTTGACAAACTAAAACATCTACGCATTAAGGTTTAGAACACGTACACATATATTATGGTTACACACATTGTTCCAGTTCAATGCGCACAGAACTCATGCACAGACATACTCTCTGAGCCAGCCCGACACCTTGGGCTAGTCAACGTTGTAACGTCCCTTCCAAAGTCGATCCTCTTAGCATTTCCCACTGAAATCCTGAAGGCTTTAGCAAGAACCTCTGCCGACAAGCCTCCAATTGCTGAGTTTTTTAGTTTGTTTAAAAGTATGGTAGGTGTTATTTTTTAAAGTTTATTTTTAAATATATTAAAATAATTTTTTTTTATTTTTTAAAAGTTATTTTTTATATTCCCATATCAAAATAATTTAAAAACATTAAAAAATTAATAATTTAAAAAAACTAAAAATTTTTAAAAATAATTTTAAATCATAAAAATGCAGGTTAGTACAAAAGAAAGCGCATTGCTCTGTGGCTGGTCTTGAACGCAGCCCACTCGAATATTTCCTGCTCAGCTCGTTTCACCACCACAAAATATTGTGGTGAAGTCAAGTCTTGCCCCTTCCTAATCGTTTCACCAATCAGACAGTTTGGAAGCTGTGATCCACCACTTGGGCTCGTGCGTGGCCCTTGTTCCCTAGATTTTGCTTCGAGCATTCATATGGTAAAACGGGGCAATTCATCATGGCTTTCTATAAGCATACATCATATCATCAAGCCCTATTTCAGACCATAATCCAAGAAGAAAGATACAATATTAATTCAAACCCCACGAATGGGGAACATTCCCTATGCATATTGATAATGGTGACTCAAATCCATTATATATTGTCTTACATTTGGACTCACAATTCTATGGAGAGTTTTATCTTTAAAAAGGTTTTTCGAGGAGATAAGCGATACCTAATGTTTATAGGTTGCCTAAGTCCACGACACATAACCAATCTAGGATTATAGAATTGTTATAACATGAAAGATTTAATCATAGTTTGATATTATGGTAGTTTATTTTTTTTTTAATCTAATCATAGTTTGATATTATGGTAGTTTATATTTTTTTTAATCTAATGGCAGAAGAAAAAAATTTATTTGGTTAATCAAATAGCTTTTAATTTTTTTTATAGAATTTCATATATAATTGTGTTTTAACTTTTAGTTTTGTAGAAGTAAAAATAAAATATTTTTTATTTATGAAGACCTAATTTTTTTTTAAAAAAAATTTGGATGCAAAAATATATCTTACAATATATAACTATGTTTCAAATCTTAGTCTTATAAAAGCTAAAATAACATGTTTTTTTATTTATGAAGATTTATATTTTATTTATTTTGCATACAAAAATCTAACTTACAATAATTTTAGCTAAATAAATTTTTTAAATATATATTTTTTAAAAAACAACAACTATAAATATTATTCTTAAAGCTACAAAAAATCATAACCGTAAAACCTATCACAATATTGAATATATTTACAACTTTGACATTATAATAGTTTTTTTATTGAAGTTTATAAAAAATAAGTTTTAAAAATATCATAAACTGTATATAATTTATTTTTCAATAGAGGTTTCAATATATTTTTTAGTGGGACTCAAAAATAAATTTGGTTTCATATTTATAATAAAGAATATTGCAGAGCTACAAGCTCATGCAATTTATTTTGACATTTATAGTTTTATAATATTCCACTATCATATCATATCTATAACTTTCAAACTATTCTATATAACGCATGCTACTAATTATTAATTTTTTTTTAAAAAAACGAATAAAAGTGTGCTTCATTTCTTTTTCCTTAATTATTTTCTAAAAAATTGTGAAATAATTCTATCTTAATTAACAGGAAAATTATGAGTAATTGTACAGCTCATTATCAGATAAAATAAATTACAGATTAGAGCCAACAATTCATGTTAATTCATACGATTAATTACCTCTTCAATGGTTTAAATTAAATGATAATAATGTCATAATAAAAAAATTAATCTAAATCAAGGTATTTTTTCCAGAAAAAAATAAAAAAATTTATAATTTTTTTTCGATGTAATTGAAACTGAAAATTTTGTTGACTAACACTGGAAAAATTTACACATTGAGCTCTCTTTGTTTATCTAATGACACAATCTAAATGGGCAACATTTCCTGCGAATTTTCACAATCATAAACTGTTTGGTT
Source organism: Populus euphratica (assembly GCF_000495115.2). Taxonomy (NCBI): domain Eukaryota; kingdom Viridiplantae; phylum Streptophyta; class Magnoliopsida; order Malpighiales; family Salicaceae; genus Populus; species Populus euphratica. The sequence continues at coordinate 100,338 of NW_011500003.1, forward strand.
CCTAAGAAAAACATCCCAAGAAAACAATTCCATCCAATTTCTCAGCATCCAAAAGGGCCCTAATTACAAAGAAAGAAAAGAAAAGAAAATATGCTCTGTTTGGCTATTCACAAGAACATTCAAAAGAAAAATCGATCATTCCCTCAACATCCAAACAGGTCCTTAATAAAAAACAACAGGGAACTAAAGTCGATGGTTATACATTGCAAATGCACCATGCGTAACACCATCACCACGAGTGCCGCCGCTGACATTTCGACTACCACGATGATGACGGCCACCATTAATTCTCCGCCCTCGGTGATTATTCCTTCTAATGCCACCGTTCCTGCCGTTCTGCCTATGGTTCCTTCCTTTCCTCCTCCTCGCTGGAAACCTGCCAGCCAGCGGAGAATTCAGCTCCGCAGACCCAATCGCGTTCGCAGGAGACCACGTCGCAGCCTCAAACGACGTGTCTTCGAATTTGTCCTCGAGTCCAGCAACAAGAATCCCGTCCAGTCCATGAACAGCAATGTCAGACCCAAGAAAAAGATCCGGAACTGAAACTCGAACCCGATTGACCAATATGGACCCATCAACGGTATCGTTTAGCTGAGCGAGAGAGTTAGTAATCAAGAGACGGTGGTTCGGCACCAATGAATCAATGTAGGTACCACCAGAGGCGGCGGTTAGGTTTCTCAAGTCTGACGTGGAGAGGCGAGAGGGAGACACGTGGAGGAAGAGGGATTTCGTATAGTGAGGAGCAGAGGAGGCGAGGTCAACATAGAAGAGAAGGGAGTCAGGCGGACAGAAGAGAGTGAAGGTTGAAGTTGACGTGGCATTACTTGATTGGTTGAGGAGGTGGAGGCGGAGATCGGATGTGGAGATGGCGTTGGGGAAAAGCGTGTAGCCGTATGATCGGAGTGATGAGAGGGCGCAGTCAAGTTCTTGGTCGGTGAGTGAAGCGGTGGTACTTTGGTGGAGGAGAGAGAGGAGGAGGAGACGGAGGAGAATCTTGGCCGTTGATTTGTTGATCATCAAGTTCTGGGGTCCCATTGTCTAGAGAGAGAGAGGGAATTCTTTGAGAGAGAATTCTGTTAAGGTAGTTGGGATCTTCAGTTTGTTTTGGCGGGGATTTTGAGTTCTTGAATGAGAAAGGTGAGAGAGATAGGGTGTGGAGGGGTTTATATTGGGGGTGGGAGTAGATTTCTAGCCGTTAGATTATGGATGGAAGATTTCACACAGATCCGATGAGAAGAATCATGAGATGGGCCAAGATTGGGCCTTGAGGATCTGAAAGTAAAGAGGCTTGCATCCTTCCAATAGTGTGTGTGGGATATTGGGCTTATATTTGATTTGAAAAAGCTCATAAAATATTAACATAAAAATTATAACGTTCATAAGATATCACAATAATAATAATAACAATAATAAAAATTAAAAAATTAAAAAAGTTTTAGAAAATATATTTTTTAGTTTGGTGGTTTTTTCTGGTTCGAATCAAACACTAATAATCCTTATTTTAAAATCTAATTTCACAAGTTGATAAGTGATTCAAGATTTAGATTTGATTAAATTTTAACAAAAATAAATAAAATAATAATTTAATATAACTTAATTCAAAATTCAAATTGATCAAAGATACAACTAATTTAAAAAGATAGTCAAAACTTAATGATTTTCTTTCATGTTTTTTCTAAAAATAATATTGTTTTATTTTTTTATAATAAAAACTATTAATTGACCCAAGTCAACCTACTTATCCCATGATCTTAGATTTGCCCCAAATCAAGTTTAAAAATTATTCTACTAACATGCATATTATCTTTTCCCTTCATGTACAAATTTCCAACCTCAATTATTCTCATTAATTATGAATAGCTTCCAATCATGATAACTATTGGTTAGTATTTAAGATTGTGGTATATAATACTTTTTAAAATAGTTTTTTACTTAAAAATATTTTAAAATAATTTTACTAGATTTATCTCATTAATCTATAAAAATATGTATTAAATTATTCATATAATTAATTTGAGATAAATCATCATATAACTACTCAAAACACTAAATATTTATAAACTCATTTATATCAAATTATTACTATCATGTTGTTAATGTTGTCAACTATTTTTTGACCTCTATTTGTTATGCAATCAACTTAGATAAAGCAAGTAAAAAATAAATTTTAAGAACACCACCTTCAATTTTGAAAGAACCACTATTAATACTCAATTATTCAAAACCAAACCTTTACTACCCTTTTTTGAATAAATATAATTTATTCTTACCTTTACATTTAACAATTCCCTCATCTCTTCTAGTCACTAGCACTATATGTTGTCCTTTATCAACAAATTCTTTCCATAATTATGTTTTTGGTTTGTTGTTAACTCTGATCTATGATCTATTGGTTTCACTTAGCATATCTGTTTTGGAGAGAAGCTGGTCTCAGATTACTGTTGGACCCTTCTCTACTGTACCGATATGCTCATAAACCTTTGTTTACAGCCTAAGAAGCTTTTTGCTCCATTGTCAAGGCCTTCTAATGTGTCCCCGAGACCTTCCATAAATATGGAAGGCACAACATGTCCTGCATGACTGTCATAGCCTACTTAGATATCTTGCCTTGACAAATGCATGGAGGATGCTATTATGACTGCTAAATCTTTAATATTTGTGTTCAGTAGACTGAATTTCTATAATATATTGGAATCATAAAAAAATAGATTAGGTCTAGATAACATCCAAATTAATTTAAATCAATGGCTACGGTGATTATTTTTATATTATCAGGATGAATACAAATAGTAATACTGTTAATTATACCCATGTTAACTATAAATTATTATAATGTCGTCATAGATGATAGCTGATGGGCTAGCAATAGAAGCTCTAGTTAAGAGACTCTGAACACATTCAATGGCTGTAAGTTTCAGCAGTTTTATGTCATTCTCTTAATAGCTGCTGCAATTTGTTTATAAATATGTCGACCTCAATAAAACAAAATAATATAATTAACTAAGTCAATTGGATTAATCAAAATTGCCGATTCGAGCACATATATATATTGATCAAAGATTAATTTAATTAAGTCTATTATAGAGACAAATATTAAAATCCTTGGAATGAGGAGAGCAAATAATATTTAATGCGAAGTAGTTGAAATGTCTTCATTAATTCATGTTCCATGATGATTAAACTAAAGTAAGAATTGGCCTTAAATTACTTAAACTAGTTGTAATTTGGAATTAATTAATCTTGAATTACTTTGAAAATTCACTAGAACAAAAATTTAGTATCATATTGCTCTTCCAATCATTCATAATTAGGCTATACGTGTACATATGAAAATCGAGCCACAAATATATAATATCTGGCTGGCAAGAAGAACATACTGCCTTTTATTTCTATATTTCTCAACATGAGAAATCAAGGATACATAATAATCAATCACATATTTTCAATACTTTGATCCCCTTCCAACGAGACTCCATGTAATAGGAATCATTATTTTGGGCATAAACACCACATTTGAAGGCATGAGATGTGCCCCCACGGCCATCTGCCTCTATTTTAAGGGTGCCATTGATGTAAACCTTTACCTTTGCCGAGTCAACATCATGAATAACATTTAGACGAAACCATTGGTCATAGATGTTTGGAACCAAGACTGGACCTTTATAGTACATGAGCGAGCCATTGTAAACCCTAACCATTAGGGTTGTAGCATGAGGAGCACTAGCTCCAAAAACTTGCATAATGCACACGCCTGATGTTCCATAGGGCACGAACCCGTATCCTTCAAATTGCCAAACCCCGGATGAATAGTTATATCCCTACAAGAAGAACAATGACTAAGCAATCTTGGTTAGTTTAGTTTATATATATATATATATATATATATATAAATATATATATATATAACTAGGGAAATGTATTAAAACGCCAAAACATGACGGGAATGAGGAGTTACAAATCTGCAAAAACACACAGATGTAGCGAAAGAACCAAACGAAGAAGAAGAAGAGGCCAAAGATCCACAAGAACAGAGCAACAGCCCTAGTATGCAGGTTTGCCTCCACACAAAACAGAGCTGCCAAGCTAAACTAATTTAGTTCAATTACCATGTCGTCGTCATGCAAGAAAACAAGGGTCTTAACCTCTTATGCAGGTTAAAAACTTAAAGTTCTGTTCAATATGTAGCTTCTAGCTATTAGTTAAATAATCTAATAAAAAAATAACACCCAAACCGTTTAGAAAGAGGTTAAAACCAACATAACAAAGAATAATCCAAATCTAAGTAAAAAAATAATTAAATACAAAAGTCTTGGATCTCGTAAATACGCGCGCCTGTATGTATATATATATATAAAGTATAGTCCGAGATCAAGTGTATATTTGATATATGTATCTTGAAGATCAAATTGTAATGATATGGGATTATAGCTCAAAAAACTATCTTTTATAATAGAATTTAAAAAAATTAAATAACTAGCCTTGCAATGAGCTTTGTGGCTCGATAGCACCCATGTTTCTCTTTTGATGAGTTATTGTGCGTTCGAATCTCTCCCTTGTAGCAAGAAAAAAAAAAGATCAAATAAACCTTCCAAATAAAAAAAAAAGTATTTTTATTAATCTCAATCGCCTAGGTAATAAAAAAGAAGTATTTTTATTAATCTCAATCGCCTAGGCGACTTGGGTGTACTGGGTTTATGTTCCATGAAAGGAATTAAATAAATGACCATCTCCATTATTTTACCCGATTTAAAATTATATTTGTGTGTAGTGTGTAGATAGTGTTTAATATTTTGCTACAGCTGGTCTTACCTGTATAGCTATCTCAGTACGAGGTTTTGTTTGACTAGTAAGAGTATGAGGCTTGTCCGTGGAGTAAACCCAGCATCTATGAACTCCGTTGACAAAGCTATAACGCTGATCTTCAGGAACATCGTAAGGCTTCTGAATATGGTAGTATGATAGATTTAGTGGGAGAGAAATGAAACCATTTGTAGGGTCAACAGGTCCCCATGCCACGGCTCTGTTTAAAATGGGATGAATTACAAAACCTAAGAAGAAGAAGAAGAACGCTGAAGCATCAAAGGAAAAATAAGCCATTCTTCCTTGAATCCTAAATAGCTAGGCTGGTTATAGGACAGTGGGGCCTTGTAATTTGTGAGAGGACTAATTAATATATAGAGGGCTGGGATATTAAGGGGAACGGTAGGGCCCGAAAAGTACCACTTGTAGGGCATTATTTGAGACACTTGTTTTCTTTTTGTATATTTAATATTATTTTATTTTTTATATATTTTTTGAGACAAATTGTTTCCATACAAAAGGGTGTTTTTATGTTTTCAAGTACATTTAAATTCGATATCTATTATCTAATAATATTACAGCATATCTCTTTAAGAGATTTACAATTCTTTTGAAAAGGCGAGAAAATCAATATCTATTATCTAATAATATTAAAATCCTAAAATATAAAGGAAAATAAAATTCAAAATAAAATTAGTCTGTCAATCTAGACTTAATAAAAGGCCTCTTCCAATGGTTTAAATAGTTTTATCACCAACCTCATCCATCAAGCAAAAAACATATGCAAATAATAAAAATAAAGCCACTCTATAATTTGAACACTTTCTCGACCGTCGCTGGTTACATGGATCCTCTTAGAAATATCAAAAGTTAAATAAGAAGTGATGGAGGAGGACGTGCACCAAGGACAACAGCAAGCATAGAAAAGTCAAAGAAGGTTGAAATATGGTTAAAACACACAAAAAAAAACACTTTGAAATTTTATTTTATTTTTGAAATATTGATTAATCATATGAAGTCTGCTTTTCCGGGAGTCCTACATTACATGTCTTTATATATATATATATATATATACAAGCTTGAAAGTGACCTTACCAAGGTAGAAAAAATCAAAATAATAAAAATCATAAAATTTTAAAAAATAACAAAATATTCAGAAGCTAACTGATGGATTAACAAAGTAGTCCCCCCTGTAAAAATGGTTATCAAGAATCTCCCATAAATATTTTGAACTATTATACTTGCTTTAGCACATCTTGGCGATGCCAAGTACTGGGGTCCTCGACAGAAAAATGTGGAGTCAAGCTGGTCCCTGCAGCAGCTTGCATCATGTTCTTGCATGACTTCACTTGTCCATCGAATTTCGTTTTCTTCCTAAAATAACATGGCATTATCTGCCACAAAAGAAACAATTTATAAAGCAAGTTTGGTAGAGATTCTTCTCAGTTTCGGTCTATGCATATAATGCTCATAAAACATTACATACGGCCGGCCTTTGCTAACTCATTATTTGTTGCGCTTATCTACATCACATCTTTTAGAAGTTTTATTTACATTACATCTTTTGAAAGTTTATGGAGAGATAATGGAATCATTAACTATTAACTATTATATATATATATATATATATATATATATATATTAAGGATATCTTTTATAAAATATCTTTTGTATTTTATCTGTACAAAAATACTTATTTAAACATAAAAAAAATCTCTAAATCTATCAAATTATTAAACCTTTTGTATGTATCAGTTTGCCAAACGATATTGACTTATTAGCTACCAACTCTCTTGGTTAGGAAAAATAAATTAGATTGCTAAAGTAAAAACATTAATTAATTATCTAATATATAAGTTTTATTTCTAAATTACTTGGATATTTTAAGAATATTGTCATTGTTATTGTTGTGGAAACCTAATAACAAAACCATTAATTTTTCTTCCAAAATTGATTTATTGACATTTCTAATCACCATTAATAGTAAATAATCATGACACTCTTGAAATAGAATATATAATAGGCCTCCCTGTCATAGCGAATATTTCTTCCTAACCAAACTTCTAATAGCTCGTCATCCAAATATAAATCCTTACTAAGAAAGTGCTAGCCATTTAAGAGAAAAATCAGGCCTAAAAAATCTGGTACAACAACATGGAGACAAGCTCTATTATGGATTTTAGTGGTTTCTATACTAAATTAATATCATGTTATAGTATTATTATACTATCTAAGAAGAGAGCTCTACATAACTCTTTTGGCATTACTCAATTAAAAAGATGATGATGCACTTTCTTTTGCTCTTGTTGATGGTACTGAGAAAGTTCCTTTAGAAAGAAAAACTATTTTAAAGATCAATAATGTTCCAAATTATATTAGAATGCATGGTTGGTTTACAATGAAAACTAGATGTTCACTATTTAGGAAATAATCAAAAGGCTATGCAGTAATTTGATCTTTTCAAGTCAAAGTATGATTTCTTCTACATTCTTATAGGCTTTGTAAGGAGCAAATCTAAGCTATGCGATTATCAATTTCATAAATATAGTTAGAGTATCAAGATTTAGAAAATATTTCAACAAGTACGAGAGGAATACTAGTTCAAACCATAAAACTTGTGAAGTATATTTGGGAACTATCTAAAGGAAAGTGGAAGTTTGTTCCTCTGCATCAGAGTTTTTGATTAGGCAATTAGTGCAAGTTTCTAATACATGTATGAGTTGTTCAAAATAACAATATGTTTTTATTTTATTTAGGTGAGCCTTAAGAGTCTCTTGCCAATTTTTTAGGGATGAATCTTGGATCCCCCACTCTTTAGTGTAATCTCAGATGAATACAATCTCTAAGTGATGCCTAAAGGTCTCACACCAATCTTTCCAATGCAATGTCAAAATGACCTAAAGGCCTCTCGTCAACTCTCTAAGAAATGGATGGGTTTGAGGCATTTTTATTGTGATGGCACAATTCTCACATGGTTGAACTTTGTCTCCCTAATGCGATAACATAACTCTTTTTGAAAGGGACTAATGAGTGATCTCTCTAATATGATAACACAATTATCCAATAAAATGATGGATATGAGGATTTTCTAGTATGATAATACAATTCTTCAAAGAATTGACTTAATCTTTCTAGTGCGATAACACAACTCTTTAAGTTCTTCTTAGTATGATAACACATTTCTTCAAGTGATAGACTTCTCTTTAGTATGATAGCACAACTCTTCAAAGGATGGGTCTAAGGTCTCCTTAATATATAACACAATTCTCTAAGGGATTATTTTGTCTTCCTAGTATGATGGTACAACTTTTCAAGAGATAGATTTAAGGCTTTCTTAATGCGAGGATACAATTCTCTAAGGATTGAACATACAAGTAACTTGCATTTAAATTGAAAATGGTAACATTATTGGGAAAGATGACAATGGTGATTTTTGCTTTTTATTTGTTATTGATGTTGAGATAAGGCAAGCATAGAAATGGACTCTATTAGGTTAAAAGTTTAATTTTAGGATATATATATATATATATATAATCCCAGGTTTCTTATAAGAATCTAACTCATGCAACCGTACCTAGTTATAGTAGAAATTAAAAAACAAAAAATAAAAAAAAATTCAAATAAAAGGTAAAAAAAAACCCTAGCGTTCTATTTTATTATTGAAACTATATTATCTGGTACTTGCCTGATGAATGATGATTAAAGCTTGTTAAATTTATGTCTAAAGCTAAACTTTAAGGAAACAAAAATCAGAATTCATAAAGAGATATAAGAAATAAAAACAAAACCCAAAATCCCAATTGAAAATCATTAATTAAACAAGAAAATAACAAATCTAAAAAAAATAGTATCTTTTAGAAATCATTTTAAGGTCTTTCCAACCTTATGTGATGCTAGCTATTAACCTAATCTTCACAAAATAAAATCAGTGGAATCTCCTAATAAAATTTAAATGGTTTTAATGATTAAATAAAAAAATTATAATTATTTTTGTTAGATAAATATTTTGATATGAATAAACTTTTTCTTGGAATTTGACTTGTCTACTAGTTATACTTGTAACTTTTCAAGAAAAGAAACTCCATAATATTTATATTAAACTTGACTAACAGAAACACAGGGGCCTGCTGTAAATATATCAACGATCAGAATCATGCCACATGTCAAGTGATTATAGGATGAAATAGTTAAAATATTGTTAGATAGTTAAAGTTGTTAATATTGATAGGCAGTTAAAAACAATTAGAAAAGTTGTTAAACATCGAAGAAAGAAGCTGGTTTACGCCTATAACTTGTGTTATAAATACATCTTCAATAATGTAAAATCAGTTAATGAAAAACAGTGAATATATTCATCTTTTTCCTTCAACTATCAACTGCTCTTTCTGCCTTCTTCATTTCTCTTCTTAAATTTCTAGAATTCTTTCATGCAATTTTGCTATCTTTATATAGTATTAGAGTTGTATTCTTCATCTGATGCTTCCGCACATCCTGCTCTATCTCTATTTCTTCTTTCATCAACGAATAATTCTTTCCAATTGTTTCTCTATTTTTTTTGCATTCTAAAAACAAAAATGGTGACATCTTCTCAACTCTAGATCGTCTAATCTCCTATAACTTCCTTACTTTTTACAGTTGCTACTGCTGTGACAATTAAGCTTGATGATACCAATTATCTCACATGACACTTTTAGATGCAAATCTTTCTTGAAAGTCATAGTATTTTAGGTTTTGTTGATGGTTATACGCAGTTTCCTAGTCGATTTAATGTAAACTCTAACCTTGACGGAACTAAAACTGATGACTATCAGGTGTGGAAAATGCATGATCGAGCATTAATGCAACTTCTCATTACCACTCTTTCCTCTACTACAATTTCTTATGTTATTGGATGTGTCAGTGCTTATAATATACAGATTCAGCTGAAGGATCGATTCTCTATAGTCACCAAAGCTCATATTTTTCAGATGAAAAGTGAGCTTCAGAATATTAAGAAGGGATTAGAACCAATTTCTCACTATTTATAAAAAATTAAAGATGCAATAGATCATCTTTCTACAGCAGGAGTTTCTTTTAAGGATGATGACATTGTGATATTGTCTCTTAATGGCTTGCCTTCTTATTACAACACTTTTAGATGTATGATTAGAGGCAAAGATAGTATAGTGTCTCTTAAAGATTTTTTTATCTCAGTTACTTGCTAAAAAAGCCTCTCTTGAGCACACTTGGTCTACATCTCCTTTTATTTCTGCAATGTTGGCTTAAAATCAGACATTTCAAAGTAAGGCTCTTGTTCTTGATGCAGGATCTTCTCCTTCTCATTCTCATTTTCAATTCAAGGATACTTTTTAAGCTTGAAGACCTTCCCATTTTCTCACCTTTCATCTAGATTCAATGGGGGGTTTTAATGGTCATCATGGAGGTTTTCATGGTTCCACGGGTGATTTTAATGATCCTAATGCCACGTTTACCAATAATGGCTACTCTAACAATAAAGGCTTTTATTTTAAAGGACATGGAAGAAGTTGTGGCCATTATCAATCTAGTCCACACCCTTATCAAGTTTCTTCTTCTAGTCCTGGAATCCTTGGTCCTAGTATTGACATTCCTATCTGTCAAATCTGTAGCAAAAAAGGCTATGTAGCTACTGATTGCTATCAACGACATAATCAATCTCTTTTTTTTTGCCTATTCAATTCAATGTCAGATTTGTTGGAAATTTTTCCATTTTGCTATCCAATGCTATCACAGAGGCAATTTTTCCTAATTAGGTAGACCACCTTCTACTAATCTTAGTGCAATGCATGTAAATTTTCCTTCTTCTACTTCCACTGAGCAATTTTGGGTTATTGAAACTAGAGCAACCACTCATATGACTTTTGATTTAGCTCAACTTAAACTAGCCACTCCTTTCAAAAGATCAAATACAATTGCTACTACAGATGGTTTAGGTTTGAGCATTTATAATGTTGGTTCTTCTATTCTAGATGTTTCATAGTGCTCATTCAAATTACCACAAGTTCTGCATGTGTCTAAGCTATCACAATACTTGCTATCAGTTTATGGGTTATGTAAAGATAAATATTACCAATTTATTTATGATGCCTTTGGTTTTTGCAATCTGGACAGCTTACAAGGAGGGTTCTTCTCTAGGGACTGTGTAAAGATGGTTTATATCCTATCCCTTTATCTACCCCACACTCTCAACTATCACAGTCCTTCTTTCTTTTAATGAATCAATTCTGCTATCTTAGTCACCAAGTAAAAACAAGTCTCTAGCACAAGTATTTTGGCCATCCTTCTAATAAAATCACTTTAGCCCTTTTACATCAATCTAAGATTCCTTTTACTACAGACCATTTCAAATCTGTCTGCACTACTTGTTTAGAAGGCAAATTTGTAAAACTTTCCTTTCTTTTATCCAGCAATCAAGTCTACAACACTTTTAGAAGTCATTTATAGTGATGTGGGGGGGTTCTTCTCCTACTATTTCTATTTATGGTTTTCAATACTATATTAACTTCACAGATGAATTTATTTGGTTCACTTGGATTTTTCTAATGAGAAATAAAGGAGAAGTTTATTCCATCTTTGTTTCATTTCATGCTTTCTTGGTCACTTAATTTTCTATCAATCTACGTATTTTTTAGAGTGAAGGTGATGATGAGTACCTCAATCATTCCTTCAAGCACTATCTCTTTACTAAAGGCATTATTCATCACATATCTTGTCCATACATCCCTGAACATAATGGTTTTGTTGAGAGGAAGCATCGCCATATTCTAGAAACAACAATCATTTTATTACAAACTGCCCATCTACCTTCTAAATTTTGGTTTCATGCTTGTACTACTTCCATCTATTTGATTAACTAGATACCTTATCCAATTGTTTAACTCAAATCCCCTTATCTTTTACTGTATGGTTCTATACCTGTCCTCATTCATTTAAAGATCTTTGGTTGTGCATGTTTTCCTCTACTTAAGCCTTATAATACTCACAAACTTTAGCCTAAAACTTCCACCTGTATTTTATGGGATATGCAAGTCAATACAAGGGATATATTTGTTTTTCTCTTCTTACTAATAAATGCTTTGCAACTCATCATGTCATCTTTAATGAATCTGTATTTTCATACACTTCTATGCCTATAGCTTCCTCTTCTCCTTATCATTCATCTCCTCTTGTTCGACCTTTTATTTCATTGCACAATGCGCTATTACCTACGTACTCTACTTCATCATCCATCATGAGCCCTGCTGCTTCTTTGAATACATTGCCTTCACCTATCATTTCTTCAACTCTGTCAGGTTTGGGTTTTGCTACACAAGTTTCTACCCTATAGGATCCTAATTTTTATCCTGAAAATCTTTGTGTCTTGCCTCTATCCCCTATGAATCTTCACCCCATGACAAACAGGTCCAAGAATGGTATCTAAAAAAAAAAGGCTTATTCTACTATTGTTTAATTTATTGACTTTTCTCGAGTTGAACCAAGTTCATTTAAGATTGCCTCTAAAATTACTGCATGGTAGTCTGTTATGCAAGAAGAAATTGATGCTTTTTAAGCCCAAGGTACTTGGGATTTTGTTCCCCTCCCACATGCCAAGAATTTTATAGGTTGTAAATGGGTTTATTGTATCAAGAAAAATACAAATGGCTCTATTGCTAGGCATAGGGCATGCCTTGTTGCCAAGGGTTTCAATAAGGAAAAGGGCATTAATTATAATGAAACATTCAGTCCTGTAGTGAAACCTACCACTGTTTGGTTGGTACTGACCCTTGCAACTTAGTTTCATTGGATTTTAAGACAACTTAATGTTAAAAATGCATTTCTTCATGGAATTCTTCAAGAGGAGGTGTATATGACTTAACCATAATATTTTACAAGCAAGCTTTATCCGGACTTTGTTTACATAATCTGTAAGTTCTTATATGGGTTAAAACAGGCTCCTCGTGCTTGGAATGAAAAGCCTACCAGTTTCCTACTTAGCTTGGGATTTCAGGCTTCTCTTGCTAATCCTTTTTTATTTGTCCATCATTCCTCTCATGACACTGTGATATTGCTTCTTTATATAAATGATATTCTTCTCATAGGCAGTCATTCATCTCCCCTTACATCAGTTATTGATGCCTTAACTCAAGAATTTGATATGAAGGATTTAGGCTCGTTGACATAGTTTTTGGGATTGTAGGTTTTTTATTCTTCCTTTGACTTGTTTGTATCTCAATCTAAATATATCAAGGAATTGCTTGATCGGGTTGATTTACAAAATTCAAAGTCATGTGCCACTCCTTATCTTCCTTATCATCACCTACTTAAAAATGATGGTAAGCCTTATCCTCGTCCGCAACAATATAGGAGTATTGTTGGAGCTCTATAGTATCTAACCTTCACACGTCCTGACATTGTCTTCTCTATCAATCAAGCTTGCCAATTCATGCATAATCTCATGGAATCTCATGTTGTTGTAGTGAAATGAATCTTGAGATATCTCAGGGGTACTCTTGACTATGACATTCACTTTTAGCCTGGCACCCTTAATTTGCATGCATACAGTGATGTTTATTAGGCTGATGATCCTAATGATTGTTGTTCTATTTCTAGTTTTGTTGTTTACTTATGATCTAGTTATATTTCATGGGCTTCTAAGAAGCAACATATTGTCTCACACTCGTCTGCTGAGGCTGAATATAGAGCTCTTACTATTGCTACTACTGAGTTCACATGGATTCATCGACTGTTTTGTGATATGCATATTATATTACTTATTACTTTTTTTATTCATTGTGATAATATCTCCGCTATTTCTCTCGTTTCCAATCTAGTGTAAACACTCTAGGATGAAGTATCTTGAAAATGATTATAACTTTGTTATAGAACTTGTTATCAAAGGTACTTGTTCAACATGTTTGCTCTGCAGATTAGTTCGCTGGCATTCTCACTAAGGGTCTTTTTTCTCCATTGTTTCGTCACCATTGCTCCAATTTTATACTTGGTTCCTCCATGCATATGATTGCGGGGGAATATAAAGATATCAACAATCATGAACATGCCACATGTGCAGCAATTACAGAATGAAGTAGTTAAATACTATTAAATAATTAGAGTTGTTAATACTGTTAGGTAGTTAGAAAAGCTGTTAAACATTGAAGTAGCTAAAACAGTGAATATATTCATCTTCTTCCTTAACTGTCAACTATTCTCTCTACCTTCTTCATTTCTCTTCTTAAATCGGTAGAATTCTTTCATTCAATTTTGCTATCTTCATACCTGCAATCAGTAACAAATGCAAGTCAATGGTAAAGTTTCGGGTTTCTGCCTAAATGCACCATTTTCAGCCTAAAAGACATTGAACCCTAATTACACGCTCTTGCCATCTCAAAAAGGGGTAGCTGTGGAGTACCATGAAATGGGGATAGTAGTCAAGTGCCCATGAAAAGACAAGAATCCAATTGTAGATGAACCTAGGAAAAGCCAGCAATTTACAGAACAGAGAAAACTTCGTTCATCAAGAGTCAAAACAGAGGAAAGTAGCTGCTCTGTCCGAATACTGAGAGACAGTACACGCAGAAAAATGCTACTCTGTGTTACATAATCAACCTTTTACATAAAATTCTTTTATCAAGAGTTAGAACTTCTAGTTACAATTGAATTAAGTAACCAATTTTTCTTTTATATTTTTTCGTATCTTTTTTCTTTTCACACGAAAGCAGCTTATCGCGAGGTTCATAGAGGTGCGACAATAGGGACCAGAGTGGACTATCGATGCCTACAAACACATTGTAAAGTAAGATTAGGTGGGAAAGATTAGTTTTTGTTTTTTTTCTTTTTTTTTTTTTTTTTTTTGTTTTTCCCGCGCTGCAGCTTCTCCGCCCGCATCAAGACTAATCAGTGTTGGCAGGCGCCAGAAGGTTTATAAATTGCTCGACGAAATTTCTAGCAGAGTAATGTAAAGTAAGATTAAATAAAAATGAGTTTGAAAACTTATTAAAAACCTAAAAGAAACTTTAAAATTAAGATTTGAATTTTTTTCAAAATTTATTGAGTAAGAACTCCACATATAATTTATAAAATAAATCTTTAAGTTAAAGCTCCTTGCATAAATGTATTATTATTTTGTGTTTAATTTTATCAAATATAATAAATATGATAAGAATTAAATTTTTAATTATTTCATCGTAAATACTCTTATATTATTTAATGAATTATTTCAATTAAAAAATTTAAAGTATTAAATAAGACTTTAATATATAATTTATATAATTTTTTTATCATTTCAATATTAGTAAAATTTCTCCAGGGAACCATGAAAAATCCACTATGATGTGTAATTGTTTACTTTTGGTTTGTACTTGTTCCATCCTTAACACATAATTTTATTACAGTTTAAGCTTTTCTTCGATGCATATAGGGAAAATTGCATCAGAAAAAAAGATCATTCTGTTGGTTTTCAAGCCATAAGACTGTAGATTGTGGTACACGTTCTAGAGTTTTTAAACAATTAATTTAGCTAAAAATTCAGGATAAAGGTTTCGCTAAGATTATTAGTTTTGATTGAATTATTAAATTATTTATATTAATTATAATTTATTTTATAAATCAAAATAATATCATTTTAATAATAAAAAATTAATTAATTATAATTAAGTTTTTAACCGGGTTAACTAGTAATTTTAATCTAATTTTTGTATTTTTGTAGATACAAATGTGTGTGTATATATATATTATTTTAATATATTTTTAAATAAAATACATTTTAAAATATAAATACTACTGAACTATCGGACACCACTTGTAAACTATCTCTAAAATTATCTCTTGGTCAAGGTTGCCTGCAAACCTTTCCGCGAGATTCCTAGGAAGAGAATGGGTATGTTCTCTAATTCTTCCCAGAAAAGGGGGACACATAGCACTAATTATTATATCGTAACTTTTACTTGCTTTCTCTAATTCATCAAGCAGAGACGTAGGAGCAGACAAATAATCTGTCTGCTAGGCGTGAAGGAAAAGCTTCAAGGAGAGACGATTTTCACAGAAGTAGAGATTTATTGGCATCAAAATTCAGGTATGCTTCTCCAAAATACCTTTATTTCTTTATCAATTTATTAATATTCAGGCTTGCTTGTATCTGCTCCTAGAATTCTTTGTAAACAGTAGTTCTTTTACGCTAAAAAATAAATAAACTGCCCTGTAGTGAATGGTCTAAACAGTAGTGAATAAATAAATAAACTGCCCTGTAGTGAATGGTTTCCAAGAAACTAGAACATAGAGCTTCTTTCATGAAATTATTAACCAACAAAAAAGATTTAAATTATGAGCATTATAGGAATATTTTTCTCTTCACAAGTTTTAGAAGCTATTCTTGTAGAGGTTTAGCTGGTGTTCCACTAGGTTAGAAGACGAGGATTCTTGAACATTACTATGGCCGGAACGTCGGATTTGAACATGCTTTTGAGCGAGTGATTATCCCACACCTCGAGCCACAATGGTGTGTTAATTTATGCTTTAACTGTCGGAATCAGACAGTAAACTGTCCATTATATTGTAGTTGTAGGCTTTTGATTAATATATTTTCCATAGGCCTGTCGCTCAAAGTTTTCCCTCAGAAGGAGCGTGCTATGCAACTAGCGAAGAAAAGGAAAACGGTGATAAAGTTGCATTAAGAAATCAAGTTCTTGACTGAATCTCTAACAGCTTCCGGCCTTAAAATTTTGTAATCCAATATGGCTTCTTCCTTTAACAGCACAAATTGTTGGATGTACAGTGTCTTCTTGATTTTCAGGGGCCAAGAGACCCACATTACTTTTACTGCCCATCTATATCATGCTCTGTGCAACAAAGGAATTAATGCTTTCATCGATGAAAAGCTTGAGAGGGGAGAACACATTACTTCTCAACTCAACCAAATTATTGAAGACTCGAGAATCTCCCTTGTCAAATTCTCTGAAAACTATGCAAGATCTATTATTGTCTGGATGAGCTGGTGAAGATACTTGAATGTAAAGAATCAAAGGGGCAAGTTGTTTTGCCTGTGTTTTATAATGTGGATCCTTCAGATGTGGAAGAACAAAAGGGTAGTTTTGGAGAATCCCTGGATTTCCATGAAACTTATTTGGGGATTAATGGAGAGCAGCTCAAGCAATGGAGAGAAGCTCTAACAAAAGCAGCTCAATTGTCAGGGTGGCATTTAGACAGGGGGTAATGCTCCTATCAGATACCTGGCTTGTTAACCTTTTCAAACAAATAAAATCTTATTAGTTCTTTCTTATTTATGGCTGTCTAAGCATACTAAATCTTCTTCTGCTAATTAAAACTTTGCAGGAATGAGGCTGTTTTTATTCGGAAAATTGTTGAAGAAGTATGGACACAATTGAACCACACGTCCTTACATGTTGCGGCATACCAAGTTGGATTGGATCAACGTATTGAAGAACTCATTCATATGCTAAATATTGGGTCAAGTAATGTGTGTATGGTATGTTGGGAATTCCGATCGGTGATATTCTGATATTTGCTTATAGGAGGGCTAAGCACACTGACACAGTATTTATATGGTTCGACAAAACCGTCTACATCCACGGGAGAGAGTCTATATTATTAGAGATTAGAGAAAAAATACAAAACAAATATATAGAGGAGAAAGATCACTTCTCTCTACTCTACTCCGAGCTCTCTTTGCTGCACTTGCAGCTCTCTCTTTCTCTCTACTCTCTTCACATTCTCATAAAACTCTTCACGTTTTGCTCTTTAACATATGCCTCTATTTATAGGCATTCATGAAGGCTCTTCTTGGTTTGTTGTCAACATTAGTGGCCACCAACTCTAGCTCATTCAACAATGGTGGCTACTAATAATCAATGCTCAATGGTTGACGCCTTACATGAAATGGCAACCAACCTAACATGGTAGGAATCCGTAGACTTGGTGGAATTGGTAAGACAACTGTTGCCAAAGCTGTTTACAACCTAATTACTAATCAATTTAAAGCTTGTTGTTTTCTTTTAAATGTTAGAGAATTCTCAAAGAGATATGGTCTTGTTCACTTGCAAGAGAAACTTCTTTTGGAGATTCTAGGGGATAAAACTTTAGTACTTGGAAGTGTTGATGAGGAATTAATGTTATAAAGGATAGGCTTCGCCATAAAAAGGTGCTTATAGTCATTGATGATGTTGATCATTTGGACCAACTCAAACAACTAGCTGGAGAGCGAGATTGGTTTGCCTTGGGAAGCAAAATTATCATAACAACTAGAGATGAACGTTTGCTAGTTGTTCACGGGGTGGAACGCTTACTTAGGGTGAAGGAATTATGTTGTGATGATGCCCTTATGCTTTTCTGTTGGCATGCCTTCAGAAATTCTCATCCTCCTATAGATTACTTGGAGATCTCAGATCAAGTAGTGAAAATATGCCAAAGGCCTACCACTGGCTCTAGTTGTACTGGGTTCTTTTTTGTATGGAAGAAGCATACCTGAATGGGAAAGCGAATTGGATAAACTAAGAAGAATTCCTAATAAACAAATTTACGAAGTATAAAGATCGATGGGTGGCTTGGAACACAAAAAAAAGATAGAATTCACCAAAAGGGGCCATTGAAGAACCTAGCCACACTCGAAAAAGAAGAAGATAGAATTCACCAAAAGGGGCCATTGAAGACCCTAGCCACACTCGAAAAAGAAGAAGATAGAATTCACCAAAAGGGGCCATTGAAGACCCTAGCCACACTCGAAAAAGAAGAAGATAGAATTCACCAAAAGGGGCCATTGAAGAACCCTAGCCACACTGCTAGTTATTTTCTGAATAAAATTATTCTACCAAAATCCTGATATCATAAATGTTATTGGGAGTGGGATATCCAAAATAGTTACCACCTTGGCTTGATCAACCTACGAACCTTATTAAAAAAAACAAAACCCTAAAGGTAATATTATTAGTAAGGAATAGGCATAGTCATGCCTTAATGTACCAAAAATAGCCTGCAGGTGCTCCAAATTAGCACGACTATGCCTATAAATGGTTTCAACACCTGGTGCATGAACCAAATAAAGGTGCATTGAACAATCCAAATCACATCATCATCTACTCATACAACTCTTGTTGTATCTTAAACGCCATCTTCCACTCTTTTTCTTCTTTCTTTTTTGATAAAATCGTAGAATCAGTCTGCTAAGACAATATGTTATCCAAACATGATATGGGATACATGTACTTCCTTTAAGGACGTGTTCAACGTGCCATCTTTCTTTGAGAACAAGAAAGGGTTAGGAGCGTAGAGGCTGTGGCCCAATTATTAGAATTCAAGTTTTATTATATATATTTATTATTTTTATAATATTTTATATCTTTACTAGATTTGTAGAATGTTTATAAAAAAAAATTTATACCATTTAGGATCTAATTGACAGAATTTATAAATATACTGTCTAAGATTGAATTGGTAATGATTATATAAATTTCTGCACTAAATTAAGATTTTTCCAAGATAAAGGACACATTTGCTATTGTAATAAATTAAAAATAAATTTTAAAAAATATTAATAAAATATTATTTTAATAAATTTTAAAATAAAAAACAATTTAAAAAACAATCTATCATTCTTTAAACGTCCCTCTATAAAATATCGTAAAATGCCCACATTTGTGTTAAGATTCACAAACACGGTGCTGCTGCCTTGTTGATGCGCCAACTGTAAGAACCGTACTATGGTCCCATTCACATAGCTACCAAGATTCCAGATGCATTAGAGCCTTTGAACACGGTGAAGCCCCGTTACAAAAAAAAAAATAATTAAAAGACTGTTCTGTTTTTTTTTTTTAAATAATATTTTTTATATTTTTAAATTATTTTAATATATTAATCTCAAAAATAAAATAATATTATCTTAATAAATTTTTAAACTAAAAATATTTTAAATCATAACAATTACCACAATCTCAAATAAATCCTTAAATTCTGCTTATTAAATATAAATTAAAAAAAAACAAAACCCTAAAGGTAATATTATTAGTAAGGAATAGGCATAGTCATGCCTTAATGTACCAAAAATAGCCGATATAATTGAAAAAATTGAAAAAAATTATGAAAAAAATAAAATAATATATCAGTTTCATGTTTTTTTATAAGATAAATATATTTTTAAGCAAATCTAAAAACGAAGTTATCATATTTCTAAATGGATTCTTCATAATATAATATAATATGTAAATCCAAAATCTAACCTGGTCGTTAACAGTAGAAAAATCATATTTTTATTATTTAAAATGATATTATTTTTTTAAGAAAATTAAAAATTTAATATACATAATCTCAACACATAACCCGTTAAGGACGTGTTCAACGTGCCATCTTTCTTTGAGAACAAGAAAGGGTTAGGAGCGTAGAGGCTGTGGCCCAATTATTAGAATTCAAGTTTTATTATATATATTTATTATTTTTATAATATTTTATATCTTTACTAGATTTGTAGAATGTTTATAAAAAAAAAATTATACCATTTAGGATCTAATTGACAGAATTTATAAATATACTGTCTAAGATTGAATTGGTAATGATTATATAAATTTCTGCACTAAATTAAGATTTTTCCAAGATAAAGGACACATTTGCTATTGTAATAAATTAAAAATAAATTTTAAAAAATATTAATAAAATATTATTTTAATAAATTTTAAAATAAAAAACAATTTAAAAAACAATCTATCATTCTTTAAACGTCCCTCTATAAAATATCGTAAAATGCCCACATTTGTGTTAAGATTCACAAACACGGTGCTGCTGCCTTGTTGATGCGCCAACTGTAAGAACCGTACTATGGTCCCATTCACATAGCTACCAAGATTCCAGATGCATTAGAGCCTTTGAACACGGTGAAGCCCCGTTACAAAAAAAAAAATAATTAAAAGACTGTTCTGTTTTTTTTTTTTAAATAATATTTTTTATATTTTTAAATTATTTTAATATAATCTCAAATAAACCCTTAAATTCTGCTTATTAAATATAAATTATTGAGTTATTTTTTATATTTATTTAAATTGTAAAATGTTTTTAAAAAATATAATTAAAAACAATTATAAAAAAATAAAATAATATATCAGTTTCATGTTTTTTTATAAGATAAATATATTTTTAAGCAAATCTAAAAACGAAGTTATCATATTTCTAAATGGATTCTTCATAATATAATATAATATGTAAATCCAAAATCTAACCTGGTCGTTAACAGTAGAAAAATCATATTTTTATTATTTAAAATGATATTATTTTTTTAAGAAAATTAAAAATTTAATATACATAATCTCAACACATAACCCGATTTTTGAGTGGGATTAATCCCGTATCAAGTCTTATAACTATTTATAAAAAGTTGCCCAGAGACAAGCCACCACCGAGTCTTTTCAAAGTAACGTAGGCGAGGAATTCTTCAAGTCTTTTGG
This sequence comes from Populus euphratica, assembly GCF_000495115.2. Taxonomy (NCBI): domain Eukaryota; kingdom Viridiplantae; phylum Streptophyta; class Magnoliopsida; order Malpighiales; family Salicaceae; genus Populus; species Populus euphratica. The sequence goes on from NW_011500003.1 coordinate 121,574, forward strand.
TCATTGCTGTTACTATCGTTCTCAATCACAGATCATCTAACAGCACTTGGTCAACATTACTTGCAAACTGACTGCTAGTATGAAAATGGGTTACATTTTCAACATTTTCTTTCTTGTTGTTGCTTTCTTATTTACTTTTCCGACTTTTTCACATTTACGTTCACATTATTTATGTTCACCTCATGCTCTGGGCACCCGATGGCCTAAAGTGTTTTCTATATTTTACCTCCGGTATCTGGCTATCAGAAAGTTTTGATCCAATGGCTTCTTCCTCTTCCACTAATTGTTGGAAGCATGATGTATTCTTGAATTTCAGAGGCCAAGACACCCGCAACACTTTTACTGGCCATCTACACCAAGCTTTGTGCAACAAAGGAGTTCATGTGTACATTGATGACGAGCTTGAGAGGGGAAAAGAGATTGCTCCTGCACTCCTCCAAGCTATCGAGCAATCAAGGATCTCCATTGTTGTTTTCTCTGAAACCTATGCATGCTCTTCCTATTGTTTGGATGAGCTGGTGAAGATGATTGAATGCAAGGAATCGAAAGGGCAAGTGGTTTTGCCCGTGTTCTACAACGTGGATCCATCAGATGTAGAAGTGCAGAACGACAGCTTTGGAGAACCTGTGCTTCGTGCAGCTTCATGTGCTGCTGCAAGTATGGACAAGTTGCTGGAGTGGAAGGAAGCTCTAACAAAAGCAGCTAGATTGTCTGGGTGGCATTTGGACAACGGGTAAATTCTACCTTCTCCTCCACCTACCATTCTAATTCATGTGGAGAAATTAATTGTTTAATTTATCTGTTTAATTTGTCTTTGAAAATATATTTTTTTCTTTTCCAAATTTACTGTTTAGCTATTTGTCCCTAATTTCGAGGTTAATCTAGTTGTCAAGAAGTATGTTTCCGTCTTTGACTTTTTATATTCAAGTTTCAGGGAAATTTTATAGGTTTGATAAAAATAAAGATTTTATATGTATTTGAAAATATATTAAAATAATATTTTTTTATTTTTAAAAAATTATTTTTAATATTAACCTATTAAAAACGATTTTAAAAAATAATTTGAAATTAAAAAATAATTTTTTTAAATGTAAAAACAAATGGATTCATTGATAAAACTGTTAAGATAAGGTTAAAAGCATATTTTACTTTTATTGTGGTTGCAAAGGCTTGATTTATCGATTTGATCTATTATGTCATTAAACTGTTATTTTCTAGAGAATAAATTAAGTTCTTTCTTTAGTTAAAACTAATAAAAATAACAGTCAAACTTCAACCTGTTGACGTTATATATTTAGAGCATTTTAATAGACAATCAAACTTTGACCCCAATGTAATAATTAAATGAATTAATTTCACTAGGAGACAACAAATTGAATTGATCATTCAAACCTTAGGATAAAATATGATTTTAAACCATGAATTAATACATGGTGTGATGCTCTTAAACTCTTAAAAGGCAACCACAGAGAAGTTAGAAACAACAGTTGAGCTACTGCTTAATCGCCAGCATTTAAACTAGTAAAAAATCGATTTTAGTCTTCTTTGATTGTGGTAGGAGGCCACAATTACAAAGATCGATGGGTGGCTTGGAACACGAAAAAGAAGAAGATAGATTCACCAAAAGGGGCCATTGAAGAACCGTAGCCACACTGCTAGTTATTTTCTGAATAAAATTATTCTACCAAAATCCTAATTTCATAAATGCTATTGGTAGTGGGATATCCATCATAGTTACCACCTAGGCTTCATCAACCTACGAACCATATAAAAAAATAAACCTAAAGGTAACATTATGAGGAAGGAAGAGGCACTAGTCATGCCTTAATGTACCAAAAATAGCTAAAAAAAAAAAAAAAACCTAAAGGTAACATTATTAGTAAGGAATACGCGCTAGTCATGCCTTAATGTACCAAAAATAGCTTGCAGGTGCTCCAAATCAGCACGACTATGCCTATAAATGGTTTCAACACCCGGTGCATGAACCAAATAAAGGTGCTATAGGTGCATTGAACAATCCAAATCACATCATCATCCACTCATACAACTCATGTGGTATCTTAAACGCCATCTTCCACCCTTTTTCTTTTTTGATAAAGTCGTAGAATCAATCTGCTAAGACAATATGTTATCCAAACATGATATGGGATACATGTACTTCCTAGTGATTTGGTTTAAGGACATGTCCAACGTGCCATCTTTCTTTGAGATCAAGAAAGGGTTGGGACTAGCTATATAGGGACTCACACACTCTATAATATACTCTTTCTCCAACAACTCTACCACCTAGCATTGCAGCTCATTAGACTTCTTGAGACTCGGTTTGTATTCTAGTCTATTTTGTACGCAGCCTGCTTTTGAGTATCCTCAGTTATAAGTTCTTGAATGTTTTCTTCCTGAGACATTAACGCCTCTTCAAGAAAATGTTTCCTTCCGTATTAACCATGTACTACTCTACAACCTCCTCCGGTAATAGTTATTCAACAAATCCTCCTGTTTTAGAGAATAGTTTGAAATCCATTCACAACATATTTAAAATTGGATAACCAAACGATGTTGCGGTGATCGAAAATGATGGATTTGTTTCATGATATTATTAACTTAAATTTAAGTTTGATCAAGTATTGAATCTCTTTCCGGTTAGCTTTGGCCATGCTCATTACATGATTCTCACAATTTAAATATCCAGGAATGAGGCTAAAACTATCCAGAGCATTGTTGAAAAGGTCTTGGCTATATTGAACCGCGCATTCTTACATGTTGCCGATTACCCTGTTGGACTTGATTCCCATATCCAAGATTTGAATTGTCAGTTACGCCTCGCATCAAATGATGTTTGCATGGTAGGGATTTTGGGAATTGGTGGAATAGGCAAGACAACTGTTGCCAAAGCTATTTACAACGAAATTGCTAATCAGTTTGAAGGTAGCAGCTTTCTTGCAAACGTTAGAGAAATGGCAAAGCAAAACAAGGTTGTTGAACTACAACAAACACTTCTTTCACAGATACTTGGAAATAAAAATTGGTCTGTTGGAAATATAGATTTTGGAATCAGTGTGATAAAGGACAGGTTGTGTAGTAAAAAGGTTCTTATTGTTGTTGATGATGTGGATAATGTGGACCAGTTAAAAAGACTAGCTGGAGAGCCAGATTGGTTTGGTGCCGGGAGTAGGGTCATTATTACGAGTAGAGATGAACATGTGCTTGTTTCCCATGGAGTAAGATTTGTGCATAAAGTGGAGGAACTATGTCCAGGTGATGCTTTTCAACTTTTTAGCTGGCATGCATTCAGAAATTCCCAACCCAAGGAGGAGTTCATGATGCATTCATGCGATGCAGTAACTTATGCCAAAGGCTTGCCATTAGCTCTTGTTGTGTTGGGTTCTTTTCTGTATGGTAGGAGTGTACATGAATGGGAAAGTCAATTAGATAAATTGAAGCAAATTCCTAATAAAAAGATATATGAAATACTCAAAATAAGTTACGATGGCTTGGAGGATGGCACTCAAAAGGCCATTTTCCTTGATATTGCGTGTTTCTTTAGAGGAATGGACAAAGACTATGTGATGAAAGTGTTCCTTGCATGCGATTTCAAGCCAATTATAGGAGTCCAAGTTCTTATTGAGAAGTCTTTGATAAGTATAGAGAATAATAAGCTGCAGATGCATGATCTACTACAAGCAATGGGCAGACAAATTGTTCAGCAAGAATCTCCCAATATACCAGGCAGGCGCAGCAGATTGTGGTTTCATGAGGATATTGCTCATGTATTGACCGAAAATATGGTGAGTGTCGCGTATACTTGCGAGTATGATCTTATGAACAATACTTCGAAGGCAACCCATTTTTCTTCTCCTTGGTAACAATATGAATGCTTTGACTCATTTCTGATACATTGTATGCGTATCCTTTTAATTTTCAGGGAACAGATGAGATTGAAGCAATAATGCTAGACTTCCATGAACCAGAAGAGATGCACTTGAGTGCTAAAGCATTTAAGAAGATGAAAAGACTTAGAATACTTATAATCCGCAATGCTTTGTTAACTGTGGCTCCTGTATATCTCTCAAATGAGTTGAGATGGCTTGAATGGCCTGGGTGTCCATTATTGTCACTGCCATCTACTTTTCATGCAAGAAAACTTGTTGTTCTCAACATGCAGCATAGCTTCATCAGCCACTTCGAGGGATTCAAGGTTTTAAACTATTAGAGGTTTCTTTCTACAAATTATATCATCAACTTATCAGAAACTAATACCTTTTCTGTTTCACAGAATTACAGTTGCTTGAAGTTTATGAATTTCAGTGGTTGCGGGTTCCTAAAAGAAACACCCGACTTCTCAACCATCAGGAATCTTGAGAGGTTGAATCTTGAAGGGTGCGCAAATTTGGTTGAGGTTCATCAGTCTGTTGGATATCTTGATAAACTTGAATTCTTGAATGTTGAATTCTGCTCTAACCTCAGAAGTCTTCCCCGAAGAGTCAAATTGAAATCTCTTAACACCCTTCTTCTTTCAGGCTGTCAAGTGCTTGAGGCGTTTCCTGACGTCGTTGAAAAGATGCAATGTTTGGAGAAACTTTGTTTGAGTGGAACTGCAATAAAAGCGCTTCCTTCTTCCATCAAAAATATATCTGGACTTAAAGTCTTGACCCTGACATTTTGCAAAAACCTTGCCGATCTTCCTAATAGCATTTATAAACTTACACATCTTGAGTGTCTGCTTCTTGAAGGTTGCTCAAAACTTGACAAGTTTCCAGTGAATGGGGAGAATGAGGTACCATCAAATTTCCTTACATCTTCAAATTGTTATGAAAATTCCTCAGGATCGGACTTCCTTCCGGCTCAAGCGAATTCTCTTGATGGATCTTCCTCATTGGGATTTCCTTCGTTAAGATGGCTAGATCTACGAAACTGCTGTCTAAGAAATGTCAATTTCTTGAAGATGCATGATTGCTTTCCCATGTTGAAGGAATTAGATTTGTCAGGAAACAGTTTTGCTATCTTTCCAGAAACACTCTCGCTATTTACTCACTTGAAGAGCCTCAGGTTACATAAATGCAAGAAGCTTCAAGAAATTCCAGAGCTTCCACGGAATATTAAGAGACTAGAAGCAAGAGATTGTGAATTGTTGGAAAGATATTCACCATTAGAGAAGGAAGGTGAATGGCCAGCCAAACTTCGCGTTGTTGACTTCTCAAACTGCCACAAACTAGCTAAAAACCAGGGAAAGAATTTGGAGGATGCATTCTTTAGTAAGGTTGGCTTGCCTGCAAACTCAAAATGTTGATATCTTCTGTTCTCTTTCATCTGTTTCTATCTCTTTCTGCACAAATGTGTTTGTGACTATGTATGCTTGCTATTTGAATTTGTTGATAAATGGTCATGTTGAACCAAATTTACCATCTCAGATTTCATTGTTGCATTCACCTTATATCATGAACAGCGTTAACCACAGAAATGTTACTTTATTTTTTTGTAACAGGCATTTCATAAGCAATTTCAAGTTGAAATATTCCTTCCTGGAAATAAAATTCCAGAATGGTTCGCGTTTACTAGTGAACAGGGCTCCTTGACTTACCTTGTACCTTCCTCTGTTTTCGAGAAAATCCAAGGACTGGTTATCTGCTCCATTTTATGTTTAGAGGATGAAGTGACAGCAAATATATCGTGTGAAATGTTTGTTGATGGGAAAAGCATGATTTTGTGCTCAAGACATTTCTTTCCATTGGAGACGGATCATATGTGGTTATACTACCAGCCATATTGCTATACTAGAGCCTTGGGTACAGCAAGAAATGATTTAGTTCGCTTTGAGATTTCATTTGAAGTCCTCGGAGCACCAAGGGGTTCGGCGTTGAAAATGTGTGGGATCTATTTTATATACAAGCAAGATAAGACAGTGAGTGATCCAAGTTCCACTCAATCCACAAGTTATCACACAGACCACTCTGTTTCATTTGATCTCATGACAAGTTGCTACGTAGATGACCCCGACTTCGCTTTGAGTCCTAGTATGAACAGGAAGCGGCCAGCATCATCAGATCTAACTGAAGGATGCAACAATGATGACTTGGAACTCAGTTTGAATCCAAAGGTGAGCAGAAAAAAAACTGCTGATAATCAGCGTGGGGAGCAGTTTTCTTTTTCTCTGCAGCCAATGGATCAGAAGCCGGGTAACCCTTTGATATCATCCAAATCTGGGGAGCATCAACTGGAGCATTGGCTTTCTTTATCTTTGCAGCCAATGGATGTGAGTAATTGGAATCCAATGTGCATCAAGAAATTAGAGGAAAAAGTTCAACTTCAACCAAAGAGCAAGGAAACAATGAGTTTCTTTAATGAGCTTGGCGGGACTCCCATCAGGGAACAGGCTGCAGTAGAAGAATATGAAACTGAAAAAGATGAGACATATATTTCTGATGTTGAATCTCTGGCTTGACTGATACCAATATATACCTTCATGAGAAACCGAGATGGTAAAGGATCTACGAAAGAATGAAGCAGAAAAGGAGTTTCTTCTAATATCTCAAGCACTGAAGTTGCTGCTAGTCGAAGCTCAGTGATGGCAGTCCCTTGGTCAAAAAGATCAATGGATGATGAAGAGGTGTTAATTTATGGAACACAAAGCATGAGGTCGCCAAAAGGAGAAGAACCTTGCTACCTTGGCTATTGATGAATTTGGTGATGGAGAGTCCCATTCTGATGCAGTTGTATGGTTTACTTCTTCGCTGAGACGTCAGGGGACAGATGAGATCGAAGGGATTGTGACAGATTTACAAGAACCAGAAGACATGCAATTGAGTGCTGAGGTCTTTAAGAAGGTGAAAAGGCTTCGGATAGTAATAATCCGCAAGGCATTGTTCAAGGATGGTTCCTGTAAATCTCCCAAATTCGTAAAGATGGCTTGAATGGCCTGGATGTCCTTTATTGTCAACGTCACCTGCATTTCATGGAAGAGAACTTGTTGTCCTCGAGATGCAGCATAGCTTCATCAAGCAATTTGAGGGATTCAAGGTTGTATCTCTTGGTGCTTCTCTCTTTAAATCCTAACAAAAACTTATTCTAAATACATGATTATTCAAGCACCAAATAGAGGATGAATCTAGAAGTTTGCATGAACTTATTTTATATTCGTCAATCTGTTGGTTTTATTAGTGTACTTCAATTTTAAAGCCTTGAATTCTGCTTTAACCTTAGAATTCTTCCTAGCAGCTTCAAATTGAAATCTCTCGACACCCTTCTTTTTACCGCCTGCAAAAAACTTGAGGTGTTTCTAAAATTTGTGGAAAAGATGCCATGCTTGGAGAAGCTTTATTTAATGTGTTCATCAATTGAAAATATAACGAGGCTTGAAGTCCTAACTGCAACATATTGCAATAACCTTGCCAATATTCCAGCAGCATTTATAATCTAAGTCATCTTGAGCTTTATCTTCTTGAAGGTAGCTCAAAAACTGGCAAGTTTCCAGTGAATGGACAAGTGAGGAGCATTCAAGTTTCCCCAGGTCTTTGAATACAGAGTGTTCAACAGGATCCAGCTACCATCCTTTTCGTTCTCCAAGAAGACTTGCAGCTCCAAGCAATTTTTTGTGGATATATAGCTTTTCCTCGCTGTGGTGTCCTATATTAAGATATCTGGATCTGCAATACTGCAGTGTAATCGATGTCAGTTAAATGACAATGTCGAAATTTATTTTCCATGTTCATGGAACTAGATTTGTCAGGAGACAAGTTTTACTCCCTCAAATATTTTCCACATTCACTAACTTGAGAAGCCTCAAATTATCCGAATGCAAGAAACTTCGATAAATTTCAGAGATTCCATGGGACGATTAAGAGACTACAACCAAAAGATTGCAAATTGTTGGAGACAAATATGCGATTACCCAGGAAAGAAAATTAAGTGGCTAACTATTAAGTTTCTCAAAAAACATAAACCCCGTGAAACCAATAATTTTAAATGAGTCCCACGAATCCTATTAAACAGTTATGCATTATTCAAGGTTTAAGTGAAAATTATTTGAAATACAATTCATCCTTTTAGACTTTGATCAACTCTTCATAACTGGATTGTCGCAAAACCTAGTTGTCAAATTGTTTAATATTCATTCACACAAAAGATTTCTGTTATTTGCAGGACGTGTACGTATATGACTAATTAAGAAACAAATGTTGGAAACCAATTGCAGAAGCCAGATAAACAAAGAATTTGTTACTGAAAAACATTGTGGTTCACAAGTAAAGAAGGCAACACTATAAGAATCATAAATATAAGTTAACGGTCGATACCTTCCTGGAGGTGTGTCTGAATCTTAATCATCATTATAAGAATTGGTCCTCTATGAGAAGCTGAGTTAGTTCCACTATGAAAAGTTATGAATTTTTTGAGTTATTATTATGATTTAACATAACTAAACTTTATTTTGGGTGTAAACCTATCCTTTTAGTTATTAAATACATTTATTTGGTCATTCATGTAATTTATCTGAGACAAATCCTCATCTAATTATGACATATTTATATCTAATTATTTAGAATCATTTGTTATGGCAGACTAACTATATTAGAATTCCTCTACTCCCCTCAAGCTTCCTGCCTTTGTAATAATTCTCAAAGATAATCCAGCACATTCCCTTGCAATGGCTACTGCAATTAGTTCCACTTCTAGAGAAATAGCTATGTCCAAGTTCCTCCATTAGCAATGTCCATGCTTCTCCATCAAAAAGTGGCATCACTTTGATTTCGTGTTGGCAGTTCATCCGGTAACAAACCCTTTTTGATCGAGTTATGATAATTGGCTTACATCTGTTTAATTGGAAAGAAATTCCTACTTTGTCTAGCTTAAAACAATTCCACAAATCATCTAAAATAAAACATTATCTTTTCTTGATAGATCTAAGTTAACACTTTGTCTAGCTTAAAAGAATTCCACAAATCATCTAAAATAAAAATTCTTTTTGTTTTTTTATTAGTTTTTTTGACAAGCTAGCAGCTCTACTTTAATCATTATCTTTTCTTGATAGATCTAAGTTAAGTCGTTTAGCAATAAGATTTTTCAATGTATTAATGTTGAAATCTCGAGACACGATCACCCAATAAACATGATGAGAAATGTCTAATCTTTTTATAAACTTATTACGGATATGTTACAGCATTGTTGTTTTATCAACTCCCCCATCCCATAAATAACAGTTAAGACTTCATTATCCTTTAACTAGGATCATATTTTATTCCTATTCTCTTATAATGCTCGACCCACTAGCTTTGTAGAGCTAGTAGGTAACATATCTCCTGTAGTCTCACTTGTGTAGTATTTAAGGCCTCCAGAAGAGCTAGCTCCTGCACCAGGCTGCATGAATCCCGTGGCTGGGTTTTCTATGTTATTGCCAATGACATTATCCACCGCGGAAGAAGAAGAGAAGTCACAGACTCCTCGTTCACACTCTTGACTTGCTTGCTCTGTTATTGGTCTAGTCTCCAGTGCATTATGCATAGGTTCAATCCCTCCAAGTACCTCATTCATAATGACATCATTGTTTACTGATGGAGAACAGAGTTGCTCTGTTATTGGTCTACGCTCCGATGTATTATGCACAAGCTCAATCCCTCCTCTAATGAAATCATTTGCCCATGCATGTTCTCCAGTGAAAACAGCTTCTCCTTGTTGTGCCATGTCTACATGTGTCCCTTCATTGTTCTGTTCTTGTGCGTTAGGGACCTCGTTACTGCTTGAGCCTGCTACAGTTTTAAGCTTTTTTTTCTCTGGAGCGCCAATTGCTACAAGGGCTGCATCTTGAACTTCTTTTGGAACATCTTCACAAATTTTAACACCACGCCCTTTCACTCCTGACAAATGGAATTTGATCCTCGAGATGGAAGTACCTTGGGCAAACAATTGCCCACAAAGCTTACACGTCATTCTACCATCATCCATATTTTCAACATATGCACTGGAAGATCTGTCAGCATGACGCCAAACTGGATCATTTGGTCGAATCATTTTGCGCATGGCTCAGCAGAAAAGAAAAAACAAAAAGAACATCAACATCATTCCAAAATAAATAATTTGATTGAACCATTTTATCCTATAGAAAAAACTAGTTATCTACCCGCATGTCGCGGGATAGTTATCAAAATCTATTACATAGTTCTTTAATAATTAAAATAGATATTTATACAAAATGTTATAATTTAGACAATGCTTCCTTATAGTAGCTTCGGTAGATGAAAGATTTACTGCATATAATTTATTATTTTCAGAATTATTATTTCTTAAATATTTCATTCAAATCCCTTTTTCTTTTTTTTTCAGTATATTGTAGGAAAATTAAATATAATTTCTTTTGAGTTTAACTTGGTTTTCACGATTATACTATAAATTTATTTTGTTTTTGATATTTCAAATTGTTGACAAGGTCTTGAATATATTAGAATGCACATTCTTACATGTTGCTGATTATCGTGTTAGGTTAGATTCTCATATGCATATATACTATATGTTAAGCAATGGATCAAATGATGTTCGTGTTAAATAATATATTTATCTTATTTTATGTATTAAGAGTAAAATAATATTTTTAACTTAACCTATATATAAGCTCTTTGTATTTAGGTTAAAGTAAGAACTTTAATACAAATCAACTTAGGAGAATTCTAACCTCCTTCTCTTTTATGTTCATATTTATTTTTGAGTTAATTGAATTGTTTTAACATGGTATCAGAGTTGGTTTTATGGAATGAGGCTTAATAATAAATAAATAAAAATTGGAGTGATATTTTGTTTTATTTTTCTGCAAAATCTAGTATTTTGACTTTCCTTTAGCTTTTACAAATTGGTATTTATGTTTTGTCTCTATAATTGTTTTGGTATTTCATCTTTTGCAATTTGTGTTGTATTTTGAAGTAATTGTATGATTTTGAGAAGATATTTGTTGAGTATATGTGATATCTGTTCAATTTCTACAATCTAATACTTTGTATTTCGCTGCTTTTGTATTCTGTTTTTTTTATGTTAATTATGGCTACTGAAAGAGATGATTCATTTTAGTCTGTGAGTGTGAGGTTGGATGGAAATAATTATTCATATTGGAGTTATGTAATGAGAAATTTTTTTAAGGGTAAGAAGATATAGGGGGTATGTTAGTGGAACTTATATAATACCTAAAAATAATGAGGAGGGGGATGTTGTTTTAATAGATACATGGAAAGAAAATAATGCAAAGATCATTACTTGGATCAACAATTCTGTTGAGTATTTCATAGGTATGTAGTTGGTGAAGTATGAGATAGCAAATGAGGTTTGAGATCATTTGTAAATGTTATTCACGCAATCAAATTTTTCAAAACAATATCAATTAGAGAATGAAATATAAGCTGTTCAGCAGAAGAATATAAGTATTCAAGAGTTTTATTCTGCTATGAAAAATCTTTAGGATTAATTGGCTCTTACAGAATCGGTAGAATTAAAGGCATGTGGTGTCTATATTGAGCGTAAAAAACAGCAATGATTGGTACAATTTTTAATAGCACTTCACAGTGATTTTAAAGGACTTGGAGGTTCAGTTCTACATTATTCTCCATTTCCTTCTATTAACTCTATTGTCAATGAGTTATTGGCTGAAGAAATACGCCTTCAATCTTATTGTGAAAAGGGAATTCTTTCTGCTTTAAATCCTTCTGTACTAGCAGTATGATTAGTACTTAAAAGTGCATTTTT
>NW_011500003.1:134275-144124 GCF_000495115.2 Populus euphratica
TTATTATTATTATTATTATTATTATTACTATTACTACTACTACTACTATTATTATTAGTATTATTATTGCTTCTATTATTATTGTTGTTGTTTATAATTATTTTTTATAATTGTTGTTTATAATTTGTATAATTAACCTCCCTGTGGTTCGACCCTGGTCTTGCCGGGTTATTTATTACTTCGACACTCCTGCACTTGGGAGAAGACATCAACCTTTTAGTCGTGTCACAGTACCTTCTAAGTCATCCTCTAATCATCAGAATAAGCCTTACACAAGAGTTGGCTTCGATAAGTGCAGTTTCTATAAGCAGAAAGATTATTGCAAGGCTTAGTATCCCAAGTTGAGACAACAGAATCAAGCTTAAAAGCATGACAGACAATCACAATCTAATGCTTATAGACCAGCTCAGGGTTATAAACCCCCCACTCCACAATACTACAGCAGTAGTTTCATCAAGCTCTTTTACCAATCCTAGTACTCTAGCTGAGCAATTTCAGAAGTTTCTCTCCTTATAGTCATAAGCAATGTTTGCTTCTTCTTCCATAGGTCAGTTGCCTCATAAATCCTCAAGTATGTCACATTTTAAATAGGTCTTAGATTTCAGTACTTCTCATCATATGTCTCCAGATTCTTCATCTTTTACCTTTATATTCCCTTCATCCTCCATTCATATTATGATTGTTGATGGCACTCACATGCCTTTAGCAAGTGTTGGTTATGTTGTCACACCTTACTTGTCTCTTCCTAATGTTTATCTTATTTCAAACCTCAAATTGAATCTTGATTTTATTGGTCAAATATGTGATTTTGGTGATTAGTTAGTCATGTTTTCTAGTTCTTTTTGTTGTGTATAGGATCTGCAATCTTAGAAGTTGATTAGGACAAGTCATAGGGAGAATAAATTATATATTTTAGATGAGTTAAAAGTGCTAAGAATAAATTATATATTTTAGATAAGTTAAAAGTGCTAGTTGTCGCTGCCACCACTACTACTACTATTGATTTGCCTTCATTTCTTTTGAGCCCTTCATCTTCTAGTTTTTATTTATGGCACTCTCGTCTAGGACATGTTTCGTCTTCTCGTTTAAGATTTTTGGCATCTACAAGAGCTTTATGAAATTTAAAAACTTATGATATTTCTAATTGTAGTGAATGTAAATTTGCAAAATTTTCCACTTTACCTTTTAATCAAAGTTTTTATGTCTCTTTTTTACCTTTTGATTTGACTCATTTTGATGTATGAGGACCTTCTCCTATTTTCATAAAAAGAGGGTCTCGATATTATGTTTCATTTATTGATAATCATACTCATTATTGTTGGGTTTATTTAACAAAACAATGTTTTGAATTCTATGAGATATATACAACCTTTCGAGCTCTTGTGAAAACTCAACATTCTACTGTAATCAAATGTTTTAGGTGTGATTTGGGTGGAGAATACACTTTTGATAAATTTTATCAGTTGCTTGCCTTAGATGGAACCATTTACCAAACTTCATGTACAGATACTCCTGAGCAAAATGGTGTTGCTAAAAGAAAATATAAGCATATTGTTGAAACTACTTGTTCTCTCTTGTTGTATGTTTATATTCCTAGTGAATTTTGGGGAGAAGTTGTCCTTACTACTGTAAGTTTGATTAATATAATCTCATCTTCTCATAGTTCAAGTGTGTCTCATTTATAAAAGTTATATAGGCATATCCTTGATTATTCCTCCTTTAGAGTTTTTAGTTGCACTTGTTTCGTTCTTCGTCTTTATGTAGAACATAGTAAGTTATCCTCTTGTTTTGCTATTTTTGTCTTTCTGGGTTATGGTGAATGTAAAAAGAGGTATCACTGTTTTCATCCAATAACTCATAAATTTTATATGTCGCGTCATGTTGTATTTCTTAAGCATATACATTTCTTTTCTATTCCATCTACTACTCATAACTTGACTAGATATGATATTATTTATATAGATTTTTTTTTAAGATTCTAATAATATATCATCACATGTTCCTAGTACCTCATATACCCTTTCTCATATTCGACCAATTTATATTCATCATCCTACAGGTACTAACACTTTACTCTTTGACACACCTAAAGCTTCATTCTCATCTACACCCCTCAAGCTTCATCTAAGATTATGGATCCACCTCAACGCCAATCTATACACACTTATAAGTCCACAAAACTATCAGATTTTGCTTATTCTTGTTATTTTTCATCATTTATTTTCTTTTTAATTTTTATTCATTGTCTCTCTCAGCCCTTTTCCTATAAAAAAGCAATTCTTGATCCTTTTTGGCAGCAAACTATGGATAAGGAACTTTCTGATTTACGTAAGACAAATACTTGGGACTTGGTTCCTCTACCTCTTGGTAAAAGTATTGTTAGTTGTTGTTGGGTGTATAAAATCAAGACTAACTTTGATGGGTCTATTGAGCAATACAAAGCTAGGTTGGTTGTAAAAGGATACTCTCAATAGTATTGTATGGATTACGAAGAGACATTTGCCCTTGTTGCAAAAATGACTATTATTCGTACTCTTATTGTTGTAGTTTTGGTTTGTCAATGGCATATCTCATAACTTGATGTTAAAAAATGCCTTCTTTAATGGAGATATTCAAAAAAAAGTTTATATGATGTCTCTTCCTAGTGTTTCACATCACTCTAGGTATGTTTATAAGCTCAAGAAAGAGTTATATGGTCTTAAACAAACACCTTGTGCTTAGTTAGGGAAATGTTTTGTTATGATCTCATCTCTTGGATTTGTTTCTACTAGTCATGATTCTGCTCTTTTTGTTAAGAACACTGATGCAGGTCGTATCATTTTATTCTTATATATCGATAACATGATTATTACATATTTGTTGTTACCCAATTCTTGACTCATGTTTTTGATAAATTTTCAGAAAAAAAAACCAAAAATAGAAAAAAAAACAATGAAAATCTAAAAAATATGTTTTTTAATATATTTGTATCGTTTTTAGCATTTTCAACATCGTTAAAAAAATAATTTAAATTTTCAAATGTCTTTCAAACACGTTCGACTTTTAATGGGTCATTTTTAAAATCATTGATTTTGCCCCTTGGGTCAGCATTGACATTACTTGTTTTCAAAAAGTATTAAAAATAGAAAAATCAAAATCAACACAAAGAAAGAGACAGAATTAAGTGGGTCACTAAGATCAAGTTCTCAAGATAATCAAGTTCCTGGTTGACAGGAGATTGTTGTAAAGACATAATTCCAAATCAACTAAGTTTTGAGAATATCAAGATTGGAAGTTCAGCTTTGTTTATTTTTACAAAACTTACTATATAAAGTCTTTGCTCCGTAAGTATTGTAAAGAGCGAGCATTTGTTGTTACCTATTTTTGGCTTTCCACACAAAAAATGAGAGAATATAAGAAAAAAATATATAAAAAAATATTCAAAAGAAATCAAAAAAATAAGAGCGAGAAAAAGATGTTGGAATGCTTATAAAATGGCTAGAAATTAGTTAAGGGGGTTCAAAAATACAAGAATTAAAATTTGACAGTATATTTTTTACTGATAAAAGCTCCTGTTGATAAGAAAAATTAAATTTGAAAAAGAAAAGTTCAAAATCAGATGTTTATGAACTCAATTAAATTTTATTGAAAGTTTAATTGAATTTATGGAGGGTTTGATTATAAGAAAAAATATTTTTAAGTCAATTTAGGCTTTATGGGAAAGAAATTAAAGTTCAAAGATCTAGTTACAATTTATCGAAGGACTTGATTACAAAAGTTCAAAACTTGTATGGCCAAACTGAAAATGGTCATCTCAAAACAGCCATTTAAAATGGAAAACAAAGCCATTTCATGGACAATTGTTCATTACCTTCTTCCTCATCAATTGTTTCAAGCAATAGAAATATTAGAGACGCTTCATCATTAAAGGCATTGAAATCAAGTCGGTCGTTACCAGCACAAGGCCTTCTCTGGCCTATAAAAGCAAGGAGAAAAGAATGAGATAGAGAAGTGAAAGAAAAAAATAAAGAGGACAGAAAAAAAAAGCATAAGAGAAAGAGAGGGGAGTACAGGGAAAAGAAATAGAGGAGAATCTAGAGGGGGACCGAGATGAACACAGATGAGAAAGGCTAAAAAAATAACAGAAGTTAAAGAGAGGAAACCAGAGGAAGAAGTTAAAGAGAATAACAGAAGGAGAACGAACAAACATAGGAGTCTTGAGCTAAGGATAAATGACCGAGATGAATATAGATGAGGAAGGCTAAAAAAATAAGTATCAGCCGTCATTGCCACCACAACATCGCCACTGCTAATGATTGCACCGCCAATGCCACTGTCAGGTCAGCCTCTCTCTCCTTCTCCCCTTCCTCTGTTTATTTTTTGTTCGTCTTCATTTACATGCAGAACGTGAGCAATTCACCTTCTATAACTAATGAAATATAATTAGATGGTTAACCACCTAATTATAATTCACTAGTGTAACTAATGAAATATAATTAGGTGGTTAACCACCTAATTATAATTCACTAGTTACAGTGCTGAACACAGTAACCAACAACCAATATATTGGTTGTTTCGGGTTGGAACATCAGACCACCAACGCGGCTGGTCTGAGTCCAGCCACAAGTAGGTTCTCTCTTGGGCCGGTTCTGGCCCGATTTCATATGGGTCGAGTTGGGTTTAGCTTAAAAAATTCTTTAAAAAATATTTTAAAAAATCTGTGATTTTTCAAAAATATTTTACTGCATTTTGATAAATATTGGTTTGTATTTTTATATTGTAAAAATACAAATCCAGTAATAAAATATCTAATTTTTGTCAAAACATTAAAAAAATATTTTTGTTTTCAAGCATACGGCCAAGTCAAAAATAAAAGAAAAAAAATCATATTGTATTTTCTTATAACAAAGAAAATTTCAAAAATATATATTAGCATGCATTTTGCTTCAATAACCAGTTTATTAAAGTCATGAAGAACGAGACCAATATTTCAAAATTTTCAAAAAAATTATTTTGTTCTCTTTTAGTATCTAGAGTTACGATCTTATATGTAAGACGTATTCTGGATATTAAATTCATTTGTTGACATTAGAATGGTTAGATTTTACCCAATAAGTGATTAGTACTTAAAAGTGCATTTTTTTATCAAGGTTTTATATCATCATTTTGCACTTGAAGTATCAATAACTCCTTAAATAAAGCATGTTTTATAATAACATATCTAATAACATAAGATACCTTTAATTTGTGCTAAAAATTTATTTTAAATGCAGGCCTATCACAAAAATGAAAAGATTGATTGATGAATTTAAGAACTGAAATTGAAAGGATAAAGAGATGGCCAAACTTAGAAAAGTGATGTCAGTGCAGTCCAAATCGAAATACTATTCGATAATTGGGTCATATCTTGAACTGTAGATCTTAGATTTAAACATACTTTATATGGATGGAAAGGTAAGACAAACATATTTTATATGGATGGAAAGGTAAGACATAGGCCTACAACTTTCATATGGAGCCCAAGATCTAAAAAGGCCATTATCTAGTCCAAATTGTAGCAACAACAAAGAAGTCTGAATCTGTCTTCCAGCCCGAGCACTATTCAGTATTTGGCTTATATCTGGAGTTATAGAAGTCCAAATGAGCTGAATTTTTACACAAGAAAGCTGAGACAATTGCCTACAACTTTCATGTTTGCAACTAGATCCAATTTTGACGTTATCAATGAAGTTTTGGGCAGACAAGAGAAGATAAAGATTGTCACCAAGTCAAAAGTTGGCCACCCACTTATCAATTAGTCATCAAATCAATAGTTCCCAATTTTGGCCTATAAAAGGAGACATTTGCCATGCAAGCATCTTGGTTTCTGGATTAAAATCATGTTCTTACTTTCTCTTTTTGTATTTTTTGTAATGTTTATGCTTTGCTTTCATTAATATTAAGTTTATGCCTTTCATTTCCTTTCCTTTACTTAGTTAACTTTTATGTTCTTATTTTGTTTATCTATTTTGCTTTCTTTCATTATGTCTAGCTAAGTTAGTTATGTCAAGGTGAAAAGGTTACACTAATGGTGTAAGAATAAGTATAATGTAAACTTAATATGGACTTTAATGTTTGATACTAACATGTTTTATATTTGTTATCTTGTTCACTCTTTAATACTTTGCTTGTTAAATGACTAATCTTGATTTATGTTGTATAACACTTGGTACAACAAATGCTTGGCACTTTCATAGCCCATAATGTATGGTATAACCGACACCTGAGCTATGAAAGGATCTCCCTACCGAGGAGAACTTATCTTAAACCATAAATGGACCAACAACTAGAAAACATGACAATACCTTAGATTTTATCAGACAATTAAACAATGAAGCCTATCTTAGATAAGGTGTTTTTGGGGTGTTAATACCTTTTTTTATACAACCAGTCCCCATACCTGATCTTTGAGATCAGTTAAGGTTCTTAATAACCAAAATACTAGGTAGTGACTACCATTCTATTTTTTCACAGATAAAAGACAAGAATTCCTTGTCTCCCCATATTTGCTAGATAGCTAGATAGATAATACAATTATGAGGGTGGATGTTTTCACCACGATGCCGCACACATGCGACAACATTGATGTTATCTTTCTTTTGAAGACAAAGCTTGTTAGACAATTTGAAATGAAGGATTTTGGTTCTCTTCGATATTT
Organism: Populus euphratica; assembly: GCF_000495115.2. Classification (NCBI taxonomy): domain Eukaryota; kingdom Viridiplantae; phylum Streptophyta; class Magnoliopsida; order Malpighiales; family Salicaceae; genus Populus; species Populus euphratica. The sequence goes on from NW_011500003.1 coordinate 140,952, forward strand.
CTTAAGTATTGACGTAGCTTACTCACCTAGAGGTTACCTTCTTTCTTAATTGAAATATGTTACAAATACTCTTAAGCGAGTTAGACTTACTAATAACAAGACTATAGACATTCTCATTGAAGTTCATGCAACATATTCTTCTTCTAATGGTTTTTGCCTTTGACAGATCCTACTTTATATCTTATTATTGTTAGGAGCTTGGTGTATCTCACCATTACTTGTCCAGACATTACATATGTTGTTGATGTTGTTAGTCAATTTATTGCTTCTCCTACTATTATTCACTGGGTAGTTGCTCTTCGTATTTTATGATATCTTTGAGGTATAGTTTTTCAGAGCCTCTTACTTTTATCCACCTCTTCCTTAGAGCTGCGTGGAGACTCTAATGCTGATCATAGTAGTGATCCCACAGATTGCAAATCGGTTACTGGTTTCTGTATATTTTTAAGTGATTCTCTTATCTCTTGGAAAAACTAGAAACAATCTATTATTTTCTAATCCTCAACCGAAGTAGAATACTGTACTATGACATCTACTACCAAAGAGATTATTTGGTTACGTTGGTTACTTATGGATATAGAAGTTTCACTTTCTCATCCTCCTCCTATGTATTATGACAACCAAAGTTCTATTTAGATTGCTCACAACTCAGTTTTTCATGAACAAACTAAGCACATTGAGATTGATTGTCATTTTACTTGTCATCACCTTAAGCATGGCACCATTACTTTGCCTTTTATTTCTTCTTCCTTGCAGATTTCTTTACCAAGTCACATTCCATTTCTTGTTTTTGTTTTCTAGTTGGCAAAATTTTGATACTTGTAACTTCCACATCGTGAGTTTAAGGGGAAATGTTAAATAATATATTTATCTTATTTTATGTATTAAGGGTTGAATAATATTTTTAACTTAACATGTGTGTGTGTGCGCGCGCACACATGTGTGTGTGTTGGGATGTTGTCATTTAATGGGCAACAACCTTTGTAGCCTATCCTAAAAAATAAGGTTGTTATTGTCAAAAGGTTACATAATAGTTGCACCAACCATTGATAAAAATAGTGCATCTCATGTGCTGCCACCATTTATGCCATAATTTATGGCCTCTTTTCTATCATAAATTACCTATAAATAGAGGCATTATTTGAGAGCAAAATAAGAAAAAGAGAGAGAAAGTGCAAAATATAAGAGAAGAAGAGAGAAAGAGGAGTGGCTGTCAAGGGCAGCAGTGTGTGAAAGCAATGAGAATTAAGTTTGAGTAAAGTTGTAATATTTTGAATTAAAGAGATAGGAAAAGGCTAGAAAGCCCTTGAAGGCTTATATGTAGGAATAAATTAAATGCGGGGTATAGTAGTAATTGAATAAAGAGATGATAAATATAAATAGAAAGTAAAAAAATAGATCTGAAATTTTAAGAGCGCAAATAGGTAGGAGAGAAAGGGGAAGGAAGAAAAAAAAGAGAAAACAGGGAAATTATAAAGGAAATAGAAAGGAGTTGAAGAAAAATAAGTTTAAAAGTAAGATTTAGGTTTATAAATGTATAAATGTGTTCTTTGAACTCTAAATTTCAGTTTTGATGAATGTTAGGGTTTTTGAAATTTATGTTTTGGGTTTAATTGATGAATTAATTTGAATGTTAGGAGTTAATTGTTGTGAGTAATTGATTATTTAGTTGATTATAGAAGATTGTGATGATTTTGAGTTATGAATTGTGTAAATGGTGAAATTGAGTTAGAAATCTAGAAAGAAAAGTAGGTTTTATTTTGAAATTATGGGTTGGAGGTTGAAGATGATAAAATTTTGGTTTGGTCTCTCAATTTGCAAAAATTTTAGTTTAGTCCCCAAACTTTGGAAATTTTAAAAATTGGTCCTCGGAGCATATTCCAAGATTATGAACAGAATAACATATGAATTATGGGCAGAATTAGAGTTATGAATTTTAAACACTTTCAATTTGGTAGTTCAATTTGACAATAATTATAATTTAACCCTAAAAATTTGAAAAAAAATCCAGAATGGTCCCTGGAGCATAATGAGATATTATGGACAGAATTGAGGATTAAATATGATCAGAATTTCAGTATAGTCATGGATTTATGATATTTTAATTTGGTCCTCCAATTTGACAAAAATTATAATGACCCTAAACAATTTGGAGAAAATTTCAAAATGATCCCTGGAGCATAATAAGATATTATGGATATAATTGAGGATTAAATATGGTCATAATTTTAGTATAGTCATGGATTTATGATATTTTTAGTTTGGTCCCTTAATTTGACAAAAGTTACATTTTGACCCTTAAAAATATGATAGATCCCAAATTGGTCCCTAGCTGTAACATTAGCTTTTTCAGATTGGTTTGATGAATAATTAGGAGTTATTTAGTGAATTATTATGAATTTCATTATTTATTTATTATGAACTAGATTTCAAAAAAACCATTAAATTTTGGGTTTTTGAGAAAATTGATTAGTTAGTTGAAAAACATATAGAGTTACGAAATACACAATTAGTTAAGTGTATTAAATAGGTTATATGTTCTTTCAATTTGTTCTTGAATATGTCTTATTTATATTCAAATAATCCAGATATTCTATCAGCAGGATGTCAGTAAGATTTTCTTTGGTGTCTGCTTTTGACTTCTATTTGCTTTTGAGTCAGGTGAGTTGATAATTTTCCATATGCATGAGAAATATTATAAATATTTGATTTGTTAATATGAATTGGATCATGCTTCTTGATAATATACATGTTGATTATTATTCTTATTATGATAAAGCATGATCAGTTGTTGAATCTGAATTCTTGATATGAACCGATATATATTTTGAATCGGCTTCTGAATTGATAGCTCCTCATTTAATTGATGTCATGAGTTGAGTTTTGAGATATAACTATGTTTGTTTGGTTATGATTATGAACCTATTGTATGCTAGTCAACATACACATGCTAACAGGATAGTATTAGTCTTTGTGCACATCATATTTGAACCCTAATTAGTCGGAGGAGTCACCAACCTGTGTGGACTAATCATCCCACAATACGGAGCCTCATGCTTATTATATTTTGATTTTCTGACGAACTTTACCTTATGATATTTTTGTTATGCCTATTTGGGGAACCTTACTATAAGAACCTACAGCCAATTATTTATTTATTTATTTATTTATTT
>NW_011500003.1:144134-193123 GCF_000495115.2 Populus euphratica
TATATATATATATATATATATATATTTCTTATTGTTATATTACCTCATGTGTGTGTATTGAACATTAGCTACTCACTGAGTTGTTGAACTCACACTCTAATTATTTAACATTTTCAGGCTTATATCTTGATAGTAGGTTACTTTTATTGGACCTTCCGAACCTGCTTTTTAGTTGAAATTTGTAACTTTCTTTTTTGTCTAGTTAGTGCTCCAAAACTATGAAATTATATTAACTCTTGTATTAAGACAATTAAATTATATTATGAAATTAGTTAATTGTTAATGCTGCTTTGAACTCTGATTGAGTTATTTAATAAATAAGTTTGTATGTAAGTTTGAGTTCGTATAGGTATAGAATCTTGAAAGGAAATCTTATTTATGTACCGGTCATGGATCCAGAAATCAAGTCGTGACATAAATGATCCTCCTTTTTTATATGTGTTGTAAACTTTTTTCTATCTATCTCTAATAATATTAACTTCTTTTATGGATGTAAATGGTTTGTCTAATCACGTGTCAGTATGCTAAGCCTCCATTGGTCTGAATTCCTCAATAATATAAGCTCTTTGTATTTATATTAAAGTAAGAACTTTAATAAAAATCAACTGAGGAAAATTCTAGCCTTTTTTTCTTTTATATTTATATTTATTTTTGTGTTAATTAAATTGTTTTAAAATTTTGCATGGCAGGGACTAGGGGGGTTGGTGAGCAGGGACAATTATTGCCAAAGCTATTTACAACAAAATTGCTAATCAATTTGAAAGCAGCTTCTTTCTTGCAAATGTTAGAGAAATGTCGAAGCAAAATTGAACAACAAGAAACACTTCTGTGTCAGATACAGGAGAGAAATTTATAGCTGGGAATCTCTATTCAGGAATAGATGCGATAAGGGACAGATTGTGCACTAAAAAGGTTCTTATTGACATTGATGATGTTAGCTGGATGAATAGATTGCCTTGTTACAGACAGTAGAATCATTATTACGAGAAGATATGAACATTTTCTGTTTCCCCACGGAGTGGAAACACTACACAAGATGGAGGAACTATGTCCCAGTTGTGCTCTCTTACATTTTAGCTGGAAAGCATTTAGAAAACCCCAACCCTCTGAGGATTTTGTGGAGATTTGCTTTGATGTTGTAAGATTTTCCAAAGACTTCTCAGCAGATTCAGATTGAAATCTCTTGCCACGCTACTTCTTACTGCCTCTGAGAAACTGGAGGCCTTTCCAGATATTGTGGAAGAGATGCCCTGTTTTGAGAAAGTTTGCGTAAGTGGAACTGCTATAAAAATAATTCATCCACGAAAAAAATATCAGTGGGCTTAAAGTCTGACTGTTACATATTGCAAAAAGCTTGCCAATCTCCCAAGTAGCATTTGTATGTCGAGGCATCTTGAGCGTCTGCTGTTTGAAGGTGTCTTGAAGCTTGGCAAGTTTCCAGTGAAATGGCAGAATGACGTACAATCAAGCTCAGTAATCATCTCATCTAAAGCCAATTAGTTCTTCTTCACTGGGATATCCTATGTTAAAATGGCTGTGTCTACGAAATTGCAATCTAGTCAATGGCAATTTCTTGAAGATGCATGGTTGCTTTCCAATGATGAAGGGATTAGATGTCTCTGGGAACAATTTCAATATCCTTCCTTCAATATTCTCTGCATTCACAAGTCCTCTCCATATCTTCCAAAAGCATCAATCCTAGTTCAAAACATGCACTGAGTAAAACTAAAGCAGCAGAGAAATGGTACCACTCTATATATTAAACCAATGGTATTGCTAGTTGGACAGCAGTTGAAAGTGCTTTCAAAAGTGTGTTTGAACCATTGAAATATCAAAATCGATGTTTTTTAAAGTTATCTTAGATGATTTTGATGTGAAGTTATCGAAATCATTGAAAAACACCTGAAAAAGCATCAAATTATTATCTTTTTAGTTGAAAAGTATTTTGGAAAAAGCACATACACCATATTAGTAGTACATACTAAACCAATTGATAAGGTGACAAAACAGCAGAATCAAGAGTTGTTTTTTATCTGTCATCCAGAACCTAGTAAATTGCAAGATCCACCAGTAATGACTACACTAGAACATGTTTTAGCCTAATACTCCTAGCATGGTTCCTTACATATAGCAAATTGAAGACACTTACACAGTATTTCATGAGCTGTTAGCCATTCCTTTGGATCATGTTCATGCATGTTCTTATGAGATCCCTGGCACTGCCTGAAATGTTAGGCCATGGCTTAGACTCGAAATCCAACTAGCCTTGCAATATCTGCTTGAAGATCCCCATCAGAAAAAGAAGCAAGAAAATATTGTGAGTACCATAAAAACTCAATAATTAGAAACTATCCAAACCAAATTACGTTCTTTCTGTTATATTTCAATAAAGGTTAGGATGATACCAGTAAAATCATTAGATTGACCAATCATTAAGCTGTTATGGTTGAGGCTAATTCATTAAAATTAAATTTAAGGTAGATAGAGATTGAGAGAGAGAGGAATCACCATGCTTACCTGTAATTCAATATTAAGCATAGAGTCATCTCCTATAAAAACACTACAAAGGGTAGAAGGACATCCTTTGTGTTCGGATGCTCCCACTCCACTACTGACTCCCACCATTCTTTTGGATATATACATATTCTAAGAGAAGGGGGAGGAGATGGCTGGCCATTTTCAAGCACTGGGGGAAAAATCTCCATTCTCTTAAGCTCCTGACAATATGACACTTCAATTTCTTCGAGAGAATCGCAAATCAGCTTTGCACTACAAATGCTTTTAAGTTTTGGTAAGTCACACAAGTCCAGAACTCTTAACTTTGGGAGTTTGAATTCGATGTTGCTGCTGCTTTCTTCTTCACCCACAACATCTTCTTCATCTGATCTTGTACATATTATCTCCTCCATTTTCTCACAATCATAAACTATAATCTGTTCCAGGTTTACAAGGCTTGGCAACAAGGCAAGAGGGAACAGCTTCTTCATGCTTCTACATCTATAACAATTGAACTTTTTAAGACTCGAAAATATTCCATTGTAAGATGAAGATGGTAGTGGAGCGGAGCAAAACCAAGAAGATGAAACCATGCTCTCTATGCCATTGCAATCCCAAATGCTGATGACCTCCAGTTCAGTTGCAGTCTTCATCAAGGATGGAACATCACATAAACTTGTTACATCATTACATTTATAAATCAGCAGTTCTTGAAGGTCATTTAAGAACATGTCCTGAAAATTTCCAACTCTGTTGAAAGTCAAATTACCCAACCAAACACTTTTATCTCTACAATATGTGTACTTATCTAAAAGATGAAACTCCTCAAACAGACCTACAAAAATTTTGTATGTACTTGGTGATTGGTTCTCATCCCGAAATTTGAGATACTCTACCAAGTCAGAGTGACCTTCAAAGTGGCATTCTAAAGTTTCCAACTTCCTTAAGCACCCTACTTCCTTTCCCTTAACTGTTACTGGGACATATTCTGATTCAAATCCAGTAGGCATCCACTCCTCTAATATAAAGACTTGCAAGTGAGAGAGTTTTGATAGTATCCCACCAGGAAACTCCTTCTCACCACATCCATTCATTCTAAGATATCTCAGGTTGGATAGACATTCCATGCCTTGAGGCATCTTTTCAAGTATTGTATTAGAGAGATCTAACTTCTTCAATGCCCTGAGCTTCTGTAATGAGGGTACATGTCTTAACTTCTCACAACCTTTAAGCAATAATGTAGTGAGACTCACCAAATCAGAGACAGAATCCGCCAAATTTTCAATATTTGTATAAGACAGATCAAGAACCTTGAGCCCAAGTAATTGCTTAAAAAATGAATCTGCAATAAATCCCAACCTTTCATTATGACTTAGTAATAGAGTTGACAGATGGGGACACCTTGGTGACTGACTTGAAGGAATTTCTCTAATATGATTTTGCATTAGTGAAACTCTCGTAAGATTCTCTGTCCACTCCTCTGCATCAGGTAATTCTCTTAATTGTGCACCTGCTTGAACAATGACTTGGGAGTTCTCTTGCAGTATTTGGATGGCCATGTCTCTAATCAAGTCATGCATTTTGACAAATCTACGAATATTACACAATCTACCCCATTCCAATAAGCAGACGTCTTCAAGTCTATTGAGCATGGTGTGGCCCTCATCAAGTTCTTCTTGCCTCCTCCCTATTCCTTCCACTATTCCTTCATCGATCAAATAATCTATCAACTCCTCCCTTTCAATCTTATGATCTTCAGGAAATGATGTGCAATATAAGAGACATTTTTGTAGGGCCAAATCATCTAAACGATCATAACTAAACCTCAATAACCGGAATACCTCATCTTCCATATCCCTAAGTTTTGATTTTTTTAGTTTCTTCAATGTATTCCTCCACTCATGTATGTCATCCACTCCCCTCAAGCTTCCCACCACTGTTATAATCCCCAATGGCAAACCAGCACATTCCCTTATAACAGCTACTGCAATTCGTTCCACTTTTGAAGAAAATGCTATGTTATGTCCAAGTTCCTCCATAAACAAAGTCCAAGCTTCTCCCTCAGAAAGTGGCATCACTTTCATTTTGTGTTGGCATTCCATCCGATCACAAATTCGTTCTGATCGAGTTGTCATAATCAATTTGCATCCTTTCAATGGGATAGGAATTCCCACTTTGTGTGGTCTAAAAAAATTCCACAAATCATCTAAAATAAGAATCCATTTTTTTTTCTTTCTTAGTTCTTTTAACAATTTTACAGCTCTACTCACATCATCATCTTCACTTGAAAGATCTAGATCAAGATGTTTAGCAATAAGATTTTGCAATCTATTAATGCTAAAATCTCGAGACATAGTCACCCAGTAAACATGATAAAATTCTGATCTTTGTAGAAGTTCATTATGAATATGTTGCAGCATTGTTGTTTTACCGACTCCTCCCATTCCATAAATACCAATGATTGATACTTCATCATCTATTAATAAAGATCGTACCACATGTATATTCTCTTCAAATGCTTGACCCACTAGCCTTGTAGATCCAATAGGCAATGGATCTCCTCTAGGCTCACAGGTGTCGTATTTAAGGCCTCCGGAAGAACTAGCTCCTACACCAGGCTGCACTGATCTTCCACTATTATTCTCCACATCCTCCTCCTCCTCCTCCCCCCTCTCCTCCTCTGGTTCTGTCCTCACTCTAACCATTTTCTGCACATCATTCATAATGAAATCGTTGTTTACTAATGGAGACCAGAGTTGATCATAATATATTCCATGGTCACGGCACAACGGATCTGTTGGTTGGGATGAATCTCCTCGAGGCTCATCAGCTTGATTAATTGATGGCCTCTCGAGAGAGCTGCCTCTCTCCAGATGCTGCACTTGTTCTGTTCTCAGTATAGTCTCAAATGCATCATGCATAGGCTCAATCTCTTTATCAGTGATGCTATCCACCCACTCTTCGAGCTCTCCAGGGGAAAAAGCTTCTCCTTGCTGTGCCATTTCTACAAGTCTCCCTTCATTGTTCTGTTCTTGTGCCGAAGCTGAAATTGTATTACTGGCATCGTTACTTCCTGAGCCTGCTACAGTTTTAAGTTTTTTTGCTGGAGGGCCATCAATTGCTGCGCGGGCTGCTTCTTGAACTTCTTCTGGGACATCTTTACAGATTTTAACACCCCGCCATTTCACTCCTGATAAATGTAATTTGACCCTCGAAATGGAAGTACCTTTGGCAAATAAATGCCCACAAAACTTACACTCCATCCTACCATCGTCCATTTTTTCAACATCATTCCAGAATGGATCATATGATCGTAACATTTTCTCCTGTAGAAAAAAAATAAAAGTATTGAATAGAAAAGTTTTAATTTGAAAAATAAAAATAAAACAATTCCATACATGATAAGATGGATCCAATGCATATTTAATTTTCTTAAATATGTCAAAAAGTTTATTGATTAATACTTAAACATATTGATAGAAGAGCAATTCATATATCATAACTATAAAATTCCACATTTGACATTAAGAATTTTACATGAAGTAAAGAAGGACAATGTAAAATAATACATTCGACTTTAAACAAAAGCGGATGGTAATGCTATAATTTATATTATAAAATATATTTAACTAAAATTCAAACAGTGTTTTACAACAATCATAGGACTATAAATTTGAAAAGTGGAAAGTATAATCAATTTGAAACAGGAGAAAGCAATGGGTAGCCAAAGTTACACTGACGTGAGAAGATGGACATCAAGGACAGAATCTGTTTAATATATGTATATATATATATATATATATATATATGGACATCACGACGAGTTGATCGAAGACTTGTCAAGTCTTTATATTACAAAGGCAACTCAAAGAGCCCGTTTCCAGTAATTTTCAGAATGTTGTTAGGTGGTGAAAAATCAAAATGATAAAAAGAAAAAAATTGAAGTTGAAGTATAAATATCTTACCTATACTCGAGTTGTTCTTCGTGTGCTGGTTAATTTGCTTGAGCTGTATGCAGGAAAAAAAACAGAGAGAGCAGAGAAGAATGTGTAAAGAGATATGGTACGTACTGAGGGGGGAAAGGAAAACTGGGAATGGTATAATAAGATGATATGTGCAGGATGTTGAGCTCCAGATGATTCAATCAGAAAAAGAAGCAGAGATCATAAGAAAAAAATAAGAAGAAGAAATGTGGTGAGGGAAATAAGCAAAATCAATGGTAGACTAGATGTGATATTGTGGAAGAGATTGTTACCGTGAGAAGGAAGCAACAACTTTACCACAGATTATACACCGAGAGAAAGCAAGCTTCTTCGCACCTTTAATTTGTTCGTCCTTTTTCTATGATTTTCTTTCTTTCTTTTTCTTTTTCTTTTTCTTTTTAATTTGATAAGAGCTGCATATAATTACGAACTTTAACTCAAGAATCAGAGTGGGTTATCTTGCGAATCCATGATCAATGAGCATCAGTCTAAAGTACTATCACTTACGTATCAACTTAATCACCATCTTCATTCTTCATATTCATGACCTCTACGAAGTTTTAGAACAGTTTATAAGCAATTCTTTCATTACAAACATACATAATAAATATTATTTATTATCTCTTATACCTTAAGATATTTTTACAGAAAATACATCTTGATCCATAATAACTTTTTTGAGAGATTTAAATACTAAATCTAATTTGATAAAAAAATTAAGGATATTTCACTTTTTCAAATTGAGTTCTTAACCTAAAAAATCAAGATTTGTTTAGCACAATAAACTTAATTTATCAAATTATAATAAATAAATAGAAATAATACAGCTATAATATCTTCTATTTTACACGAAAATTCCAGTATTTATAATTTAAAAAATAAAAAAACCGACTAGCCATAGCAATAATACCAGGCAACAAACTAGAAGCACTTTCAGACCCGTCCAAGAAGATTCACTGAGACGCCGCACACCTGGTACACCTTTGAAATTTATTCATTTGAGGGAATTTGCTTTTGCATCATTTCTTTTGTCTTTATACTGCTTCTTGATGCACTGACTCATGCTTACAAGCTGTGCATGGTCGAATGACAGGTTGCTTTTGCTTTGCTCAGCCATCATCTCTCTCTCTCTCTCTCTCTCTCATTTCAACCTCTGCTGCTTTCGGCAGGGACAACAAAGAGGAACTAGTTATCTAGGAGGATAAGGAGTACAAAAGTAAACAGGCGCCACAAATCATTATCTGCTCTCTTTCTCCCTCTCTGTATGTGAGTTTGTGGTTGTCGAAACTAAAAGAAATCCTAGTTTCTAACAGCTCATGGATGCAAAGACAGACAAGAAACAAGTAGAAGACAGTACAGCATCCAGTTAAATACCGTTTGGTATTAAGGTTTTTTTTTTCCCAACCGCAGAAATAAATCGTTTCTGGGATTTCCTTTGACCCCATGTATTATTTCTTTCAAATCTTGATTTTGTAAAAATTTAAATAACATAATTTTTATTTATAAAGATTTATTTTTTATTTATTTTATATAAAAAAAACCCATCTCAAAGTAATTTAATCAAATATATTTAAAAAAAAAACCATAACTAAAAACGATGTGATAATAATTGTTGTAAATAATCAGAAAAATGGTGGCGTTTTCCTGTCGTGTCTATTGGAAAAGATTTTCGTTTGTTTGCTTCGCTTTTTTAGAGGCAATGGTACTGCTATAAATATTCCTTTTTTCTTCCTTTGAAAGTGACGGAAATATATTGTCACAATCTCTTAAAATATATATTTAAAATATATATTTAATATTGTGATAACTTTTACCATTATAATTTAAAAAATATAAATTAAGAAAATTATCTATTAAGTATGCATAATATGTGAATTTTTCAATTGATAAAAAAAAAAATCTTTACCACAATGTATTTTCTCAAAAATACTAGTACTTAATTGTTCAGAATAAAAAATATATATAATTCGCTAATTTTTTCTAATTAATAACTATTAGAAATTAAGATGCCCGGTTTTTATAGCTTTTGTAACGTCAATTAATCATTTATTTTTTAATAAGTGCATGACTGGAAATTAAAGCCAGCTTTAAAAAGATAATTAAAATGTAGTTCTGAAAAGTTTACCCTTAAGTGTTGATTAGTGTTTATCTTGCTTCCTGTTTCTTAATATAAAAATTAATTAATGTTCGTGCGCTGACTGAAAAATATAATTCATAGATAATTTAGTATTATCTTACTTAATGACCGAAAGTAAAGAGAATTCATTATCTAATGTCTATTCTGTGCCTGCAATGATATTGTCTAAAAAAAAATTAAAATTATAATCGTAAAAATTATCGCAGAGCATCAAACACGAAGATAGATATCATTAAAGGGGGTTGTATAAAACTCTATTTGCTAAATAGCTCTGCCTTGTAAAAATTGAAACTTTGTGGGCTTATTTCATAAATATTATAAATAGGCTTGCAATGCTAGATATCATAAATATTAACTTTGTGGGCTTATTTCATGATTAAAGGCTTGCAATGCACATCTGAGACGCAGCAAATTCTGTTATTTAATCAAAATATGTGTGTGAAAAGAATATATATATATATATATATATATATATATATATATAGAAAGAGGGGGTTAGTAATTGCAAAATATAAATCATTAAATAATTCATATTATTCTCTTTAATATCCCTTTAAATAGAAGTTATTTGAAATTGAAATTTGCATAAAATTATATTATTTTTTATTTAATTTTTATTAATTAAAATATAAAAATAAGATTTAATTCATAATTATTTGATTAACAAGATTCTAATATGATATTAAATAATTTTAAAAAACATCTAACACCGTAAAATTAAATACACAGGTTGCAATATTCAAAGTCAAATGAAAGTAAAATAAGCTGGAAAGGAAGAGGAGGAGGAGGTGGATGAAGCAGAAAGGAACGACGTAAATAACATGGGAGCAACAAAAAACATAAATGGATAGAAAAAACTAAACTCTTCGCCAAAAACAAATTAAATTTAATCTCGTTAATCCAAACTGGTAATTTAAAATCAGCAGAAACATCTCAAACAATCGATGCTGACATAGGTATGGCGTTAAACAAAAGTCAAAAGAAGACAAGACTTTAGTATTTTGGTTCGGTGGGAGGACTGGTACTTGTTGGAAATGAAAATTTTCAACGAGCTGTCCATTCTTATCAATGCTTACCTAGTTCATGGTTACATATTTTCTACGGTGGTGTCGGTTCCTAAGCTCTCTTTTCTTGGTTACATTTTCAAGATGCCTTGCCATGTCTTTTTCCCACAAGGAGTGATGCGTGGTCAAACAAGATTGTTGGATTGTCATCGACAGTTTTTTTTATTTTTTATTTTTTTTGTTATTAATTAAAAGACATTATTGTCCTTTTTATTTGTTATTTGTCAATTTGAGTATTCATTCTTTTTATTTTTGTTTTATTTTTATTCTTTTTATATAAGTTTTTTGTTTTGCAATTTGATCATTCCATTACAAATTAACTTTATTTTTCAAAATAAAATTTTAATTCTTACATAAAAAAAAATATCATGCAAGGTTTAACAAATCAAAAATATTATGTCTTGGGTTTATTCAATCATTTTTATTTATATTTATTTTTTAGATCACAAGTGTTTTAGAGTGTAAATTTTTGTTTTAATTAGTTAAATAAATATATTTAGCAAATACAACCAAGTAAAACTAATTTATTTTTTACAAATCAAGATATTCAATTAAACATTAACCAAGTCTTATTTTTTAATTTTTCTTTTTTTAATTTCTCTTTTGATTATCATTAACAACTTTTAATTATTATTGATTTTTTTATGTTTATTTAGATAAATGATTATTAATTTATTTAATTGGATGTCTATATTGAATTTTTAATTTACATTTTAAATTTTTTACGTAAAAAACACATAAAAATAACTTACATACCTAATATTTTTTTAAAAAATAAATTTATAGCTTAGAGCGAAAACACGAGTTAAATGGCTATTTCAAGTTATACAAATAGTGAAGCGTGTATTAATTATTATTTATAGAATGCCTAATTTAACTGTCATGTGATTTGATGCATCAATATCTAATGTCTACTTTCTGTCTGCAATGTATTGTCTAAAAAAAATGTTTTTTAAATATAATAGTAAAAGTTATCACAGAGCATCAAACAGGAAGATAAATATCAATAAAGGTGGTTGTATAAAACTTTATTTGCTATTACTGAACAGCTCTGCCTTATATATATATATATATTGGATAGTGATTGTAAAATTTATATTATTAAAAGATTTATATTATTTTATAACATATTTTCCTTTAAATGAAAGTTACTTGATCAATAAAATTCTGATATTATCTCAAATAATTTAAAAAAAATACCTTACACCATGGAATCAAAAACACAAGTTCCATGCCTCTTCTGCTTCATGCAAGTCCAGCATAACGCCTTCAATTGCACATACTGGACTTACTCAAATTGAACAGCAACTACTTGCTGTTAAAAAGGAAGAGTTGATAATTTGTAGGCAATTTCACTGTCAGAAGACAAGCTAACAAGAATCCTACACAGGCAAGGTTTTTACCATATTTTCAGTCAGAAAATGAAGAATATCCTCATGAAACCAGTCTGCTGCGTCCATTAGGAGGTTCTTGTAGAACAGCTTCTCTGCCCATCCATTGTAGCAAGTGACCTAATCCAGGTTTTACAGGAAACTATCACAGATTATATGTCCAAGACCAATCAACAGAAGCATTATTGAAATAAATATATAAAAAGCTGAAGGAGTTACTTGTCCAAGATGGTGCTCGGTGTCTTAGTTAACATGATCCAAAAACAAATCCAGATAGATTCTCCACATGAACTCAAAGCAAATGAACACAATAGGCATGCATTTATATCATTTGGAAAAATAGTTATTTTCCCTACAAGGAAGATAAGGGGGATTTAGCATTGCCGCCACCATTTGACTGCTCCTTAAACGTGCTATCCAGCTCCTTCACAAATCTTTCCATAGCCAGAGTCGGTAAGCAAAGGGTCACAAGAACACCATCTTCTCCTTTCTTAGTCCTATATGGTATCTGAAAGCTTGCCACATTACCCTTAGCAGGCCCGGCATACTTCGGCTTACCCCAACCTAAGTTCATCTCTGCAAACATTGCACGAGTCACATCCGACACTAGGTAAGACCGCACCATTGTGTACCAAGGTCTACCTTTAATCACCAGTAGATCAGCCACTGATCGCATGTACTCTTCAGTCACATTCGCCTTGGCCTTCCTGACTAATTCCAGCGTAAAGCCTAAAGAATTTCGTGAGATTTCTCCCGCTTTTGCCATCGCCACTGAGTATGCCATGCAATTTCCATAATAACCTCTAGGTAAGGGAGGGTTAAATCTATTGCGAGCATTGACAGTGCATAGTATCCGCATCTCATCATTTGGGTTTGGTTGAAGTGCAATGGTTCGGCACCTCCACAAAAACGCAGTCAATACATCAAATGTGGAGCAATGGCGAAGGTGTAGTGGGGCAAAGCCACGAATAGCAGATATGTTAGCAGGTCCAAAAAAGAATGAACGATGGGTCTTCTTAGTAAGCGGAATGTTGTCAGTGGTGTCATCAACCAGTTGATCATACTCGTGGTGTAAGCAGGTTACCTGAGGTGGGTTCCTTGCATTTAAAACGTGCCTTTCCCAAACTGGTTGGATAGAGGGAGTCTGTGCTCCATGCACCATTTCACACATGGCTGACAAAAACTGGTTTAAGCCAGTACCGTCACTCATGGTGTGGTTCAGACGGATAGCAAAAACAATTCCGCCGCACTTGAGACGCGTCACCTGTCATTTTATACAGACAAACCATCTGTTAGTTTAATCAACTCCTCATGGAACTTGTTGATCTGTTTTAACTGCGATAATATGCAACCTCAAGAGCTGCATCCATGTAGTTAATCTATGTTCAACAATCGGTTCTGTCGGTACATTATGAATTTCTTCGCTATGATTAGAAAAGAAAATCTGTAAACCTATATCAAATGCTATTAATTGCTTTTCATTATGCAAACGAAGATTCAAAAAACAAAAAACACCTCTTCCATATGCTCTTTTGTCTGCCATTCAATTATATGCAGACCTCCCCTTCCCCACACATTATTCTAGTGGAAATATATAATGGATAAATGTGATATTCCCTTTGAAAAAAAGAAAGAAGCAACAAGTAGAATAGAAACAAATTGGATTCTTTTTTGATGCACAATTTGGTAAAATTAAACATGATTTTATTTATTTAAGATAATTAACGCTAATGGTTACCAAATTTAACAATAGAGAAATATTAAATTCTTTTCTTGCAAACATTAAGTGCTAAATTGAAGGATAAGTTTCCAATACTCTACCAAGCAACGATGGCTGGCATTGCTTGATAAACATTTTGGACTCTTCTTGGGGATAGGATTATTCTCTCTTTCAAATCTTCTTCTTTTGCTGCTAGTTTTACTACTCGTACTGTTCTTCTACATCCATTTTAACTTGTCCATACTTGAGAAATACAGTTAAATTTGGTTGGCTGGTGTTGTTTCATGAGTTGAACTCTAATTTTGTGTAAGAAAAAAACAGAAGGATGATCCTGCTTTGTAAACTAAGATAGAATCGATGATCCCTAAGTAAGCAACATACACGGGACAAACCTGAATAAGCAGCAGAGGGCAGTTTATCATCCCGCTGGAGCCAGGCACGTCATAGAGGAGCTCCTCCAGGCAAGGAATTGGAGGATAGAGTTCATCACCAAACTGCTCAAGCGTAACATCGGCATCAGCCTCAATAAACAAAATACCCTCACCTGTACACTCCACTAAGAGCTTACGCTTAGGCCCTTCTCTAAGCCTACCGGCAAATGGATAGTAAAACACCAGTGTTTTAGCAAGTGCTTTCTTAATGACCTCAACAGGATCCCTCCTCTGCATTGAAGGATCGTAAGGGTAAAAATAAATGAGAGGAATTTGGACTCTGAGACCATCTTGGTCATCTATGTCTGAGAGAGGTTTGAGTTCATGTGGGGTTGGCTCAGAAGGGGTGATCAGAACTGGTTCCCGTCTAGACACCTCGAACACCAGTGGGGTGGGAGGTGTTGCCATGGCAGAGAACCAGAGATAATTTTTTTTAATTTATTTTTATTTTGGTTCATCTTGAACGCGGACACCAATATTTATCGGGAGCGGATATCAAGATTTAAGACGGCATCCAAAGATTAAACAAGGAATAAATAATTGTGACGGTGCTTTTTCTTATAAAAAAATCAATTTGTTTGTGCTGAGGAATATACGAGCGGAATAAAAGTCAGTTCTGAATGGGCGAGTGCTCGAACGGACTGAAATGAAGAACCACTCCATCTTACAATAATTAAAGGAAAAGAGTTTTAAAAAATAAATACAAAAATAAATAATTCCAAACAGCCACTTTATAGAGTCGCTTCTGCCAAGAACCAGGTGGATATTAACCCTTTTATGCCCATCATGAATTTTAAAATCAGTAAAATTAATTGAAATATATGTAATTTAATTCAAATATTTATATTAATAAAAAGATATTATTTTTTAGTCCACTAGAACTGGCTTCTTCTTTTTTCTCTTGATATAACTTGAAATATTATTCAAATTGTAATTTAATTTTTATTTTTTTATTTTTCTCGTGTATTTACTAATTGAAATATTAAAGAATCTCTGTTTGCATAAGATAATTATTTTTTCAAGAATACTAAAGTTCAAATACAAAGTTTACAAGTAAGCTCATGTCTTAACATAAGATTAAAATCCAAGAAAAACTCATTATTTATGTGCTCATTATTTATGTGAAGTATCTAACAACTTCAACATAAAAAAAAATTATTTGACTGAGTTAAGCTTTCAGCTACCCATTAACTCACACTTTGTTGGGGATTTAAACTTTGGTATACTTCCTACAAAATATGTGAATTCTTATTTTTTAGAATATAAGAAATTGAATTTAATAAAATATATAAATATTTGAAACTTGTTTATTTTCAATCATTATTTCATGACATATATATTAAGAGTATGTTTCAGCTAAATAAATAACATATATATATATAAAGAAAATATTTAAATTCATATTTCGATTGATCTCAATTCTTTATAACTTCTTATCCAATTTCATTAGAAAACTCTACTTATTTTTTCAGCAAAAGCTATCGTGCAATTGTGAAATCATAAGAGTTTATATAAACTTTGTGTATTTCTCGAGTTTTTAAACAAAATAAATTTATGATACAGTTTATCTATTGTTAATGAAACCGAATTAAAGTATCTATTATTCAAGCAATTTTTATGAAAATAATTTCTTCATCATCATCTAACTTTTAATCAATTCAATACGTGAAAAAATATTTTAATTTCTTTTTCAATAATGCAATGTTATGATTTTTTTATTTTAATAATCAGAGCATAGAGATTAAAATTTTCAAGGTATCTATAATATTTTTTTTTTGTAATTTATCCTTGAAATTGAAACCCAAAGTTAAAAGATTTGTTTACATAACGGGGCAACAAAAACACATACACATGTTTGTGTGACTCGTAAAATATTTTGAGATTTTTTTTTATTTCTTAATTATTCTAGGATTTAAAATTAACTGCTAAGGAAAATACAATCATGAACAAGGTTGATGATAAAATAAAAGATTTCATTAACTAAAAGTTATGAAACAATTATTAATAGCCACACGAGAGAATGTCACGTGGAGTGGTAGCAAGAAAATTTTATTCAAACATTTTTAATCAAAATAGTTGGAATATATATCCCACCTCAGGCATAGCAACGTGTTCTCATATACACGTGTGTAATGACATGGGCTAGGTTAAATTAACTTTATAAAAATTAAAAAATATATATAAAACTCAATTACAAAAAAAAAAAATATTAAAAAATCAATTTCAAAAAATCAATTTTAAAAGATATTAAATAACCTGACTCGAATTAACATGTCAAATTAATGGTCTGATTGTGAAGTTGAGATAACCTCATATAAAAAAATTAAAAATAAAATACAATATAAAATTAAAAAAATTAATGAAAAAACTTGAATCAACCCTAGTTAACTCGACTAACTTACAACTTGAGATTTGTGATCGTAATAATCCTATAGAAAGGGAAGCGGAAAAAATCACAAAGATGGAAGCCCGCTAATCTAATGTTAAATGATAAAAACAATATAAAAAACTAAAAAAACTAAAGTCAAATCATGTTAATATTTAAAACTCATGACACAGGACATGAAATCAGGTTAACTTATAGCAGGCGAATCTAAAAAAATCATGAAGCAACATTCTCAATTATCCAAATTCTAAAATCAAAACAAATATCAATCAAAAGAATAATGATTAAATCTAGTATAAAAACTAAATAAAATAAAACAACAAGAAATGAAACTGAAAATAAAATCAAGAAAATGATATAAAAAAAAAAAACAATCAAAAGAATAAGGTGTCTCTACTCATTAGTGTATGCATAACATGCACTAACTACTTTTATTTTTTTTAATTATATTTATATATGTTGAAAGACTGAATTGTCTCTCATTTTAGATGAATATAACTAAAAAACAATTAGAAAAATACAAACATGCCCTTAGATGCTAGTATTTTATTTTTAAAAGTATTTACTCATTACATTGTACAATTAAATTGTTAAAAAACCAAAAAGTTCTTATGCCCAACTTTATTTTTTTTTACTTTTAAAGCTATTTAAGTTATTTCACGATGTATCTAAAATATAAAAAGACCAATGCATTTCCAATGAATATAACAATGATAAATCCAATGAATATAACAATGATAAATGAATTTATAAAAAACATAATTTAACTATTAATAACTAGTTCATTATTCTTTGTTATGAAAGATAAGATCATCAATTTATTATTGTAATCTATAGTAAAACTAGTTCCATATTAGAGGACTAAATAATTTTAATTTTTTAATGCTCTTATATTATATTACAAATTTCTTAATTGGTTTTAAATTCAATGGTATAAGAGAGAAAAGTTTTTATCATTTTTGTTGCACGTGTATGGCATTGGCATTGTAGAAAATATCCTTATGGACCGGAATCTTTTAATAATGGATAGAAAAAACAAGGAATAGAGTTGTCCTCTAATATTTTGGTTATTAAAAACTCTAATTAATTTTAAAGTTTAAATAAGAGAACTAGTTATGTATAAAAAGAACGTATCACTTTTAATACACTCCATCTAAGGTAAGCTCCATTGTTTATTTTTCTGATACAAACTAAGATATTGTTGTGTTTTTTAACTATTAAGTTGTTTAATGATTAAAGTCAATCTACTTTAATAGAGTGAATCATAGTTTTAAGTGTTAAGTCTAGTTATTTTAGAGTTAAAATATAAAAATAAAAGAAAATTTTTTAAATATATCCTTTTAAATGAAATAAAATTATTTATATAAAATTATTTGAACTTGAAAAAATTATTTATATAAAATTATATTATATTATATTTAATTTTTATAAATTAAAATAAAATAATAAGATTTAATCTCATAACTATTTGATAATAAAAATATTCTGATATCATCTCAAATAATTTTAAAAAATACCTCATGGCATAAAATCAAACACACAAGTTGCATGCCTCATCTGCTTCAAGCAAGTCCAGCATAAGGCCTTCAATTGCACATACTGGACTTACTCAAATTGAACAGCAACTACTTGCTGTTAAAAAGGAAGAGTTGATAATTTGCAGGCAATTTCACTGTCAGAAGACAAGTTAGATGAAACAAGAATACAAGAATCCTACACAGGTAAGGTCCACAAGTTAGAAAATGAAGAACATATCCTCATGAAACCAGTCTGCTGCGTCTATTAGCTAGGAGGTTCTTGTAGAACAGCTTCCCTGCCCATCCATTGTAGCAAGTGACCTAATCCAGGTTTTACAGGAAACTATCACAGATTATATGTCCAAGACCAATCAACAGAAGCATTTATTGAAATAAATATAGAAAAAGCTGAAGGAGTTACTTGTCCAAGATGGTGCTCTGTGTCATAGTTAACGTGATCCAAAAACAAATCCAGATAGATTCTCCACATGAACTCAAAGCAAATGAACACAATAGGCATGCATTTATATCATTTGGAAAAATAGTTATTTTCCCTACAAGGAAGATAAGGGGGATTTAGCATTGCCACCACCATTTGACTGCTCCTTAAACGTGCTATCCAGCTCCTTCACAAATCTTTCCATAGCAGGAGTCGGTAAGCAAAGGGTCACAAGAACACCATCTTCTCCTTTCTTAGTCCTATATGGTATCTGAAAGCTTGCCACATTACCCTTAGCAGGCCCGGCATACTTCGGCTTACCCCATCCTAAGTTCATCTCTGCAAACATTGCACGAGTCACATCCGACACTAGGTAAGACCGCACCATTGTGTAACAAGGTCTACCTTTAATCACCAGTAGATCAGCCACTGATCGCATGTACTCTTCAGTCACATTCGCCTTGGCCTTCCTGACTAATTCCAGCGTAAAGCCTAAAGAATTTCGTGAGATTTCTCCCGCTGTTGCCCTCACCACTGAGTATGCTATGCAATTTCCATAATAACCTCTAGGTAACGGAGGGTTAAATCTATTGCGAGCATTGACAATGCATAGCATCCGCATCTCATCATTTGGGTTTGGTTGAAGTGCAATGGTTCGGCACCTCCACAAAAACGCAGTCAATACATCAAATGTGGAGCAATGGCGAAGGTGTAGTGGGGCAAAGCCACGAATAGCAGATATGTTAGCAGGTCCAAAAAAGAATGAACGATGGGTCTTCTTAGTAAGCGGAACGTTGTCAGTGGTGTCATCAACCAGTTGATCATACTCGTGGTGTAAGCAGGTTACCTGAGGTGGGTTCCTTGCATTTAAAACGTGCCTTTCCCAAACTGGTTGGATAGAGGGAGTCTGTGCTCCATGCACCATCTCACACATGGCTGACAAAAACTGGTTTATGCCAGTACCGTCACTCATGGTGTGGTTCAGACGGATGGCAAAGACAATTCCGCCGCACTTGAGACGCGTCACCTGTCCGTTTATACAGACAAACCATCTGTTAGTTTCATCAATTCCTCATGGAACTTGTTCATCTGTTTTAACTGCAATAGTGTACAAGCTCAAGTGCTGCATCCATTTAGTGAATCTATGTTCAACAATCGGTTCTGTCGGTACATTATGAATTTCTTCGCTATGATTAGAAAAGAAAATCTGTAAACCTATATCAAATGCTATTAATTGCTTTTCATTATGCAAACGAAGATTCAAAAAACAAAAAACACCTCTTCCATATAAAAAAAAAAAAAAAACACCCTCTTCCAGATGCTCTATAGTCCGTCATTCAATTATATGCAGACCTCCCCTTCCCCACACGTTATTCTAGTCTGGAAATGTATAATCGATACATGTGTCTTCCCTTTGGAAAAGACAAAAAGAAACAACAAGAAAAATAGAAACAAAAAGGTTACACAAGGACATTGTGTACGATGTCGACTTCACCGTGAACGAACTTAGCTATTATTTTTATGTAACCTGTGTGTTTAGTAATGTAGTAATTTCTATGATTAAAATTAATGTAGTAATTTCTATGATTAAAATTTTAAAAACTAGTTTAAAAAAATATTTTTAGTTATAAATTTTAAAATATATAAGTCTAGTTAAAATAGGGATGATATAAATTTTTTTATATAAAATAAATAAAAATAATAATTTTTCAAGAATAAAAAACAAGTTAATTTTGTTTAAAAATCTAATTCAATTCAATAATTTAAACGGTTAGGTGAGGTTTCAAAATATAATTTATATTATTTTTTTAATATATTTTTATAAGTAAAAATTTTTTAGACTTGAAACTAGTATAGATCCATATTATTCTATATTTAATTTTTATCAAATAAATAATAATGATAATATTCGAATTTATGACCGCTTGGCTATCAAAACTCTAATACTATGTTAAAGAATTAATTTAATCTAATGTAAAATTATAATATATAATTTATATCCTAATAATGTAAAATTATAATATATAATTTATATTATTTTCTAACAAGTTTTATTTTTATAATGTCAAAATTTAAAACATAATTATATATATATATATGACATCCATTGCACAAAACATAAGTTATTCAGCGGATCAAACAGCTAACTAATTGAACTGTTTTTTTATGATAGGGTAAAAGACAAGAACTATCACATTGGAGCTTGGTACTTCTACTTTACTAGAATAAGCTAAAAACAATTCAATCCATAATTGAATATATAGGTGTCAATTTGATTAATATAATAATGATTGGATAATAAATTTGATTCATTTTCAATTTCTAATTAAAAATGAATAAAAAATAATTATATTTTCAAATAATTTAGAACCTTCAAATTTAAAATATATTATCTACGATCTACATAAAAACAAATATAACATAAACAAGGAATTATTAATGGCTAATTCTGTAAGGATTGATATAATAATATTGTTCTTTGAAATCAAAAGAAATTAAACAAGATTATCTTAAATTTGCAAATCAAGAAAAGAAAATAATAATAATAATAAGAAGAAGAAGTATTTTTGTTGAACATCTTGAATCTTCATCATCATCATTTATAAAATTAGATATGAAGCTCCATCATCATGAAGGATACCATCCATCACTTGATACCAACTCCATCAGATTTTATATAGGGTAAACGGTATATTATATAGTGATAAAAAAAAAAAGACATCATAAAATTGCTGGTGATTCACACTGTTATCTTCTTCTTCTTTTTTTAATTTCAATCATCATTTTTTTTTCTATTTGATTAGTTAAGATTGTGTTCTGTTAGTTGTTTAAATATTGACTATTCGGGGTATCAGATTCCCGTTTGATGTGTAATTTGATAAAATTAAATATATTTCTATTTATTTAAAACAATTAAAGCTATTGGTAGTTTGGTACCACAAATATTAAATCCTTCTCTTGCAAACATCAAGGACTAAATTGAAGTTTCCAATATTCTACCAAGTAATGATCGCTGGTATTGCTTGAAAGACATTTTGGACTCTTCTTTGGGATGGGAATCATGGGATCATTCTCTTTCAAATCTTCTTCTTTTGCTGCTAGTTTTACTACTCGTACTGTTCTTCTACAGCCATTTTAACTTGTCCATGCTTGAGAAACACAGTTAAATTTGGTTGGCTGGCGTTGTTTCATGAGTTGAACTCTAATTTCCCGTACTGTCCTTCTACAGCCATTTTAACTTGTCCATGCTTGAGAAACACAGTTAAATTTGGCTGGCTGGCGTTGTTTCATGAGTTGAACTCTAATTTCTCGTACTGTTCTTCTACAGCCATTTTAACTTGTCCATGCTTGAGAAACACAGTTAAATTTGGCTGGCTGGCGTTGTTTCATGAGTTGAACTCTAATTTTGTGTTAAAAAAAAAAAAAACAGAGAAGGATGATCCTGCTTTGTAAACTAAGATAGAATCGATGATCCCTAAGTAAGCAACATACACAGGAGACAAACCTGAACAAGAAGCAGAGGGCAGTTTATCATCCCGCTGGAGCCAGGCACGTCAAAGAGGAGCTCCTCAAGGCAAGGAATTGGAGGATAGAGCGCATCACCAAACTGCTCAAGCGTAACATCGGCATCAGCCTCAATAAACAAAATACCCTCACCTGTACACTCCACCAAGAGCTTACGCTTAGGCCCTTCTCTAAGCCTACCGGCAAATGGATAGTAAAACACCAGTGTTTTAGCAAGTGCTTCCTTAATGACCTTAACAGGATCCCTCCTTTGCATTGAAGGATCGTAAGTGTAAAAAAGAATGAGTGGAATTTGGACTCTGAGACCATCTTGGTCATCTATGTCTGAAAGAGGTTTGAGTTCATGTGGGGTTGGCTCAGAAGGGGTGATCAGAACTGGTTCCCGCCGAGACACCTTGAACACCAGTGGGGTGGGTGATGTTGCCATGGCAGAGAACCGGAGATGATTTTATTTATTTATTTTTATTTTGGTTCATCTTGAACGCTGGCACCAATATTTATTGGTAGCCGATATCAGGATTTAAGATGGAATCCAAACATTAAACAAGGAATAAATAACTGTGACGGTGCTTGTTCTTTAAAAAAAAATCAATTTGTTTGGGCTGAGGGCTAAACGAAGTGAAATAAAAGCCAATTCTAAACGGGCGAGTGCTGGAACGGAGTGAAATGAAGGACCACTCCATCTGGGTCATGGTCCAAAGGGAGTGAAATAAAAACCATACAGCAAAAACGAATGTCCATTTCTTCATTCTGAAACTAAGACCATGTTTGATAAAAACACTGAAAAGGCAGAAAGACAATGCCTGAGATTTTGTTTGGGGCGTGTCAAAAAAAAAAAAAAAACTTTAATAACCTAAAAAAATACAAAATACATCTTTCTTTAACAAAGTTTTATTAGGCCAAACACAGCCTTATAATTATCTAAAGGCTTAGCCCAAACCCCACAGGTTGCTGGGCTACTTAACATAAAAATAAGCTTGATCAAAATGGACTAAATAACCAAATGACCCAACATTCCTTTCAAAGCAAATGATAATAAAAACTCAAATCCATAAATAAAAAAACAACAAAGCCCTCATTTTTTAAAAAACAAACCAAAAATTATACCGGCACCTCTCTATTTTTTAGAATACTTAAAACATATGCAAAGAGGATTTGAATTCTTATAGTTGTTCTTATTATAAAAACACACAATAATCTCAGCACATACTTTGTATTTTTATATAATCGAAGAGCATAAATTTAGACATTTAAAAATATATATCATAATAGAAATAGAAAACGGATACTAGAATCATGAAATACACAATATTTAGTAATAATATTAATGGTGACAACTAGACTTGAGTTGGTACTTTTGTGATTTCTTTAGTTTTTTTAATACGCCTTTGCAAGAATAGATTATTATCAGCTACGTCAATATTGTCTTATAAATATTCTATTCTTTATTTAGAAAGTGACATGGTGAGTAAATCAGCTGATTGATCATTAGTATGAACATGTCGAACATGAAAAAATGCTTTCTCAACCAAATCTCGTATAAAATGAATGTTTATCTAATTGTGTTTTATTCTAAAATGTTAGACATGATTAAAGCTTAACTATGTTACGCCTAAATTATCATATAAAAGTGTAGGTGAGTGTAGTAATGGAAACTATATTTTGTGAAGTAGAGAGAACAACCACATGAACTCAACTGTAGCTGTTGCTAAAGTTTTATATTCAATTTTGATGAATGATCATGCAATGACACGTTACTTTTTTTTTTTTGCTCTATGAGATGGGTATGAAACTAAGGAAGAGAATATAAGTTGAAGTTGATTTTCTATCATCCAAGCTATCAGCTCAATCAACATCCGAGAAGCATGTGAGTGCTGGGTTTGAAGTTTTCCTGATATTGATGCCATGAAAAATGGTGTTCTTTCAGTAATGCAACAATCTTTTAGTGGTTGTTTAGTGGATTTATGAGGGATTGTGCATAAATTATGAGAGTTTATTGACTGCAAAGCTGATATCTAGACGAGTTAAGATCAGGTATTATAATGTGTCAATCGCTCGTTGATATTCTACAAAATAAACTAATGAGGAACCATCTGCCAGTTTTAAAGGAACTGAGACAAAGAGCAAAGTTATGATATCCTTAGCTCCATCCATACTTGTTTTAGCAAGTAAATCTTGGATATATTGATGCTGATTTAAAACTAAGCATCTGCAGTATTAATGACCTCAATGCCAAGAAAAAAGTGTAAGGGCCCAAATCCTTGATGGAGAATTTATGTCCAATCTGGGCAATAATGCTTGCAAAAAAATCAGATTGTTTCTAATGAGGATCAAATCATCAATATAAACTAGGTAATGGGCAATGATTAAACCATCAGAAAACACAAAGAGAGAAGAATCAGATTTAAAATTGATAAAACCAAATTCTAATAGCGCCAATGTGATAGCGGAATACCAAGCACGAGGTGCTTGTTTTAGACCATATATTACCTTTGAAAGACAGCAAACATGATTTGGTTTTTTCAGGCTTTTGAAACCAGATGACTGCTTTATATAAACCTTTTTAGTGAAATGCCTATGAAAAAAGGCATTATTGACGTCTAACTGCCAAAAAGACCAATCTTGTATAATAACAATTATTAAGATAATATGAATAATTACTAGTTTTACAACAAGATTGAATATCTCTTTGTAATCCAATCCTTGTCTTTGATTGAACCATTTGGCCACTAGTTTGGCCTTTAATTGATCAACAAAACCATTAGCGTGCCTTTTAATATAGAACACCCATTTACAACTAACAATGTTATAAGTAGGTAAGGTAAAATTAGGTGTCATGTATTGTGATATATTAACGTAGCCCATTCAGAGGATATGGCAGCACAACAATTGGAATCATTGAGTGCTTCAAATCACAATTAGGTTTGAAGAGGTTGTTTAGTGACTACAAAAAATTACAATTAGATGAAGGTGAAATTAAGTTTCATGTATTGTGACATATTAATATAGTCAATTTACAGGACATGACAGCGCGCTAGTTGGAATCGGTAAGTGCTTTAGAAACACTTGTAGGTTTCATAGAAAAGGTTATTTAGTAACTGCAAAAAATTTACAATTAGCTGAAGGTTAAATTATGTGTATGTATTATGATGCATTGATATAGTTAATTTAAAGAACATGAGAATGCGCCTGTTGGAATTAATGAGTGTTTCAAAGACACTCGTAAATTATGAGGAGGGTAGAAAATAATGTTTAATGACTACAATAGATATTTTTGGCAAAATATTCTCATGAAACTAAGTAATAGTTTATTTTTGTGTTATAATTCTTTAAATGATTTTTTAATTTAAAAAATATTAAAGTAATATTTTTAAGTGTTTTTTAGATGATTTTAATATATTAATATAAAAAATAAAAAAAATACTATTTTATTATTATTTTAATTAAAAAATACTTTTAAAAATTATTATACATTACAATATTAAACGCACATAAACTCTCTAAAAAATAGTACATTGGTAGTACATTGGTGTGAGCTGAGCCACACAACTTAACAGCAAATTCATTTGATAAATCAGTGCACATGTTAGAGATATATTATTAATATTATTTATAAAAAATAGTCTTAGTTGATCTCTACACCTAAAGTTGTTAAACTTCGGTCTCCAAACAGTGGAGTTATAAATCGAGCAAATTCACCTTAATAAATTAAATTAATGTTATTTCATGATTTTTTAAGAAAAAAATTAAAATAATATTATTTTAAAATTATTATTATTATTATATAAAATTGAGTTGCACGGCTTCAAATGAATCAATTTCTCGAGTCAAGTCTTGGTTAGATTAGATATTGAAACAACCTGACTAACTAGATGATATTTTAACATTGGTTACACCCATCTTTTTGAAACTCAAGGACTAGACTAGTCGAACCATTTATTCCGAGTCTTTTTTAAATTCAATAAATGTTGATTGGGCTGAGAGGTAATTATTTTTATTTTGATTCAATTTTTATTTAAAAATAACAAAATCAATTTTTTTTTTATAAAAAATCAAACTAAAACCAATTCAAATAAATTGGTTACATTTAATTATTTTAGAAGGAAAACTAAAACATAACCGATTAAATTAGTTTTAATGTAGTTTTGTTTTGGTTTAATTATTTTATATTAAAAATTAAAAATTATATTTTTTTGTGGTTTTTTTATAATTTATAATGGGTTTTATTTTAGTTTGAATCAGTTTTTTTTAGATTTGACTTAATTATTAATTTTGGTTTGATTTTTTAGTTTTATATTTATCAAACTAAAAACGAACTAAATCGATGAAATTTTTAAATATTTTAATCAATTTAGCCTGTTTTTTTCTATTATTCAGTTTTTTGATTATTTTTTTGGTTTTTTAATTTATCTTTATTTAGTTATATATTTCATTAAAATTTTATCATTTAGAATATCATTTTTTATTTAATCTTTTTGAATTTCACATTTGAAGTATGATCTGATTTGAATCAAATTTTGAATCTATTTTTTTTTTAAATTCAATTGACTTGGTTAAAAACAAAAATTTACCTGTAACTCAATCAAATACTAGTTATCAACCATTAATTTTTTTTTTTTTAAAAATAAAATCATTTTTTTTTTTAAATCTTGGATCATCGTCTACTCGTACCTTGTCTGAAATCAATCGGGTTATAAAACTGCAGTTTCACCAAACAATAATTTGTATTTTCTTGAATTATGAAGTAATAAATAATAATCTATCCCGTCCAATCTACTTACTCCTATTGTTGTAAAATTAAATATAAATTTCCTCCAAAAATAAAACGTAAAACAAACAAGCCTCCCTCTCTCCAAAAACCTCCCTCTCCTCCACCTACGTTAACTTCCTCGTTCTACCCGGTGACGCCCTCCACCTCCTCCGCCGGGGTCGCCACCCAAAATCATCAAAACCCAAAATTCTCCCAAACCCCATAATTTCAATCACTTCAAATCGAATCCACCATGTCAGAAATCCCAAACGCAGATCCAGAAGGCATTGATTCAGTTCGGATGACATGGAACAACTGGCCCAGAACCAAAGTCGAAGCTTCCAAATGCGTCATCCCTTTAGCCGCATCAATCTCCCCTATTCGTTCTAACCCAGAAATCCCAACTCTACCTTACCTTCCTCTCCGTTGCAAAACCTGCACATCCATCATGAATTGCTTCTCGCGCGTTGATTTCACTGCCAAGATCTGGATCTGCCCTTTCTGCTTCCAACGCAACCATTTTCCTCCAAATTATTCCATGATCTCGGAGACCAATCTTCCTGCTGAGTTGTACAGCCAGTATACGACAATAGAGTATACTATTGGTGACAAGAATCATAATCCAGTTGGGGAATTTGATGTTAAGTCGGCGTTTGTGTTTGTTTTGGATACTTGTATGATCGAGGAGGAGTTTGAGTATGTAAAATCGGAGGTTAAGAGGGCAGTTGGGTTGTTGCCGGAGAATGCAATGGTGGGTTTTGTGACTTTTGGGACACAAGTGCAAGTTCATGAATTGGGGTTTAGTGATATGTCCAAAGTATATGTTTTTAGAGGGACTAAAGAGATTAGTAAAGATCAGATTATGGAGCAGTTAGGTATTGGTGGTGCTGGCAGGAGGAATGTTCCTGGTGGTGCTGTTGGTGTTGGTGGGTATCAGCAGCAGAGGGGGATGCCAATGCAGAATTCGGGTGTGAGCCGGTTTTTGTTGCCAGCTTCTGACTGTGAATTTACGCTCAATTCGGTACGTTATTATAGTGTGTTTTGATCTGGAGGTAGAGTTTGTCATGTGATAAGTGTTTTTTTGTTTGAAAATGTATGGAAAGATATATATTTGTTATTTAAAAAAAATTATTTTTGATGTGTTAAAACGGTTTATAAACAAAAAAATAAAATTAATTTGAAGCAATTTTCTTTCCTTCATATTTTTTGAAGAGCACGGCCAGCGGTCCCGTATTAGGTTGTTTGTTGTTTTAGGAAAATAAAATTGGTAATTTTATTTCTTGTTTATTGAGGAAAATTGTGATCTTTTGTTGTTTCTGTTTGGTTTCGATTTGAGATGTAGATTGTGTGTTTTTGATTGAGGAATTTTTTTTTTTTTTTTGTTGTTGTTGTTGTTGTCTTTAGCTCTTGGATGAGTTGCAAACAGATCAGTGGCCGGTGGCACCAGGAAATCGGCCTTCAAGATGTACTGGAGTAGCATTGAGTGTTGCAGCTGGACTGCTGGGAGCTTGTTTGCCTGGGACCGGAGCTAGAATTGTAGCTTTAGTTGGTGGTCCTTGCACCGAAGGGCCAGGAGCGGTAATGCCAACTTTTGTGTGTTGTCTTTTGATTTTCCTTTTCTTTGTTATTTAATTGAGTTTGATTTAGGTTTTTGGTTAGGTAATTTTGTATTGATGATAACGCTCCACCTGCAATGTTGTGTTATTTTCTTCGAGTTGATTCCTTTCCATGTATTCATAGATACCATCAATGTATGCTAATCGAAAATCAATGTGCGCCAATCATTGCCTAATTGCTTCACATTGTTTGCTGGTGATATGGTTTTACATTGAGATAAGGCTTCATTTTTCGTGAGGGAAAAGGAGCCCTTTATTAACATCAAAACTACTGTGCACTGTCTTAGAAGAATACATTTTCTTTGTTCCTTGATTCACTCAACATTGGATCAAAAGTCAAGCTAAGATATATTTATTTTCATGGCATAGAGCATGGTTTAATTGTAAACTTATTAGCTCTATCTTTCCCTCCCTCCATCTCCACCCACCTTTCCTCCCGTATTCATGACTATTGATGGGATCACACTTTACTGCCTAAAGCTAATACCTCTTATGGATGCTGTTCAGACCAGCAGTTAGTGGTTTGTGTGCTTATATAGTGTTTATTAGCATTGTGGTAGTGGTTTCTTCTCAAAGTGCCTTTTCACTTGAAAATGTATCAAAATAATGTTTTTTTCTTTTTTTTGCAAAAAAAATTATTTTGACATCAGCACATCAAAATGATCCAAAAATACAAGAAAAAAAAATTAAATTCAAGCAAAAAAAATTTCAAATTTTTTGAAAAGCGCGGCCACACTGCGATACCAAACAGGCATACCACATATTGATTTTGTTCCATATTGATTAGCAAACCATGTTTCCTAACATTAAAATACATAGATCAGATGGCCTTCCAGGTTCCTTAGCCCTCTATTTGGCATCATTACATTTCTTTTCTGTGTTATTAGCAGTCTCTGGTTCTAGATTAGAGCAAGAAAAACATATAGTCAAATAGTTGTTTTTCAGAATGAAAAATTTGCTAGTTTCTGTTTCTTCATTCCTTGGTGATAATGAAGATGCTGATCATTTTGTAGTGTTGCAGATTATATCAAAAGATCTGTCTGATCCTGTACGTTCCCACAAGGATCTTGATAAGGATGCAGCACCGTATTTTAAGAAAGCAGTCAAATTTTATGATAGTCTTGCAAAGCAGCTTGTCAGCCAGGGTCATGTTTTGGACCTTTTTGCCTCTGCTCTAGATCAGGTATTTCTTGTTCTGTCTTCAAAACCTTATATGCACATCTACAATCCTTGTCTCGTTAAATTTAAAGTGGGCCTGCTAACTTGCAGTGATATACCTACTGGAAGAGAATGCTTCTTAGGGCAGTTGATAAGATACAAAGTTTGTTTTTTCCCCTGGACATTCCAGTCGTTTCCAAATGAAATCCATCTCTGCTTACATTAAGTACAAAGCAAAACTTTATTAGATGGGACAAATAAGAATCTAAGCATTCTCTTTTATTTTATTCATTTTAAAAACACATCTATTGCAGTGTTTTGCTTATCATTTGACCTGTGATTGCTGTCTGTTTTAGGTTGGGGTTGCAGAAATGAAAGTTGCAGTAGAAAGAACTGGTGGTCTTGTTGTTCTCTCAGAAAGTTTCGGACATTCTGTATTTAAGGACTCCTTTAAGCGTGTATTTGATTCAGGGGAAAAGTCTCTTGGCCTCTGTTTCAAGTGAGTCATCATTGCAAAACAAAAGCAATTTTCACTGTTATGGAATTGATGTTGGATCATGGTCTGAGCCAATAGATGCATACTATGCATAATTTTCTTTTCCTTTGTCTTGAAACTGCTTCTATACCCTTTCATTTCATGGACTATAGGTAGGCTGTGATATGATTTCGCTTCTTTCTTTGCAGTGGAACACTCGAGATTAACTGTTCAAAGGACATCAAAATTCAGGGGATTATTGGACCTTGCACCTCTTTGGAGAAGGTTGAACCATCAACAGCCTGCAAATTTCCTTTTCGTTTGCTTTATTTATTTTGGATTTGGCTTATTTTTTAGGGAATAAAATGTGATTTTTCTCTCTTTTCTCCATAAATTAAAGCTAGATTGGATTTGGTACTAATTATAGAGCCTTGCAGAAAGGACCAAGTGTTGCTGATACAGTCATTGGTGAGGGGAATACAACAGCTTGGAAGATGTGTGGCCTTGACAAGAGTACTTGTTTTACTGTCTTCTTTGATATTTCATCAAGTGAAAAATCAAATGCTCCTGGAAGTGCAAATCCACAGCTATACTTACAGTTTCTTACAAGGTATGATGTTTGATGAGTATACTGTCTTAATTCTTTTTTATTCTTTATGCTGCACCCACTTTCTTTTTCGACAACATCCATTCAGTAATCATATACCAATGGACATTTTTGTTTTAATGCAGTTATCAAAATCCTGAGGGTTTGACATTGCTTCGGGTCACAACTGTCACTAGAAGATGGGTAGATAGTGCTGTTAACTCAGAGGTTGGTTATGTCCAATATATATGGCATATTTGTTGTGTAAGGTGTTTTCTCGGTTCAAAATGAAAACAGTACCCTTTTGTTGTCATGCTTAAGATATGCATTCTGTCAGTTCTGTTCATTAGTTAGACATCCCCAAAGACTCTTGTTAATGCAGGAGCAGCCTTTAATTATGTAGTCCTTTTAGTTTAGTATTTGTAAAATGTTTCCCAGGATCAATAACCTGTATATTTAGATGTATGTTGTCTGGTCTCTCATATGCTTTGTTTCTGCTGTTAAATTAAGATTAAGCTTCCTTCTTCCTGTCCATTCTCGTTATGGATTACTAGTCTTGTGCTACTTGTCTAGTGTATTTTCTAAGCATTTGTTGAAACTGTAACTGATGAATTAGTGCTGATATGAAGGAACATTTTCACTCTTGCAGGAATTAGTACAAGGTTTTGACCAAGAGACCGCAGCTGTGGTAATGGCGAGATTCACATCCCTGAAAATGGAGTCAGAGGTGCTTATTGTTTTTTTAATTATTTATTTCTTTTGAAGTATCTCTACTTCATCATTTGCTGCATGTGTTGATCATGTCAAAACTTTGCTTTTTCTTAAAAATAAATATCTGATTGGCAATTGTAATGTTGTTGGTCCTGTGTTTTGTCAGTTTGTTACTGTTTCATGTTTGACTGAAATAATTATCTGTTGTTTAAGTAAGGAAGAGACTTATTTTGTGTTTAAATTTTTTTCCAAATATTGCCGTTGTTACAAAATTTATTTGCTCTTGTTTCAGCTGATGTTTATCTTGGAATGCTATCTTTTTTATGATCTTTCTTTTACAGTTTCCTTGGTGATAATTGTGTCACCTTTATAGAAGTGACATTTATTTGTTCATTCCATTGAAACTCAAGCGTTGATTTAATTGTTTGTGTGTAGCTTCTGTATATTTTCCTGACTCTCTGGGATTTCTCTCACAGGAAGGATTTGATGCCACTAGGTGGCTAGACCGAAATCTCATTCGCTTCTGTTCCAAATTTGGTGAATACCGGAAGGATGATCCGTCATCTTTTACATTGAACTCGTTTTTCTCTTTCTTTCCTCAGTTTATGTTTAATCTGCGAAGATCACAATTTATACAGGTAACTAATTGACATTGAAGGTCATCTGCTATTCCCACTTTCTTTTTTGTTTTACACTAAATTGAAGTGATTTAACATGTGTGCATGTTAAGTGTTATTATATGTTCCCTTATTTGGCTGCATCAGGTTTTCAATAACAGCCCAGATGAGACAGCTTATTTCCGCATGTTGTTGAACCGTGAAAACATTACCAATGCTGCTGTCATGATTCAACCATCACTAATATCATATTCATTTAACTCACTGCCTCAACCTGCGTTATTGGATGTTGCTTCTATTGGAGCTGACCGGATTCTCTTACTGGATTCATACTTTAGTGTTGTCATATTTCATGGAATGACAATAGCTCAATGGCGTAACTTGGGTTACCAGAATCAGCCAGAGCACCAGGTATGGAATTTTGCTGTGGCACTTTCACGGGGATTGAAATTTGAAATGGATTTAGAGCCCCAAGTTTATTAATTCTACAATGGCTTGCAAGCCACATGTAAGACATTTGGATTACCTCTTTGCACTAGTGGGATTTTGATTCCGTAGGAGCAACACACCAGTAATGCTTATGTGAGCTTCGTTGCTCGAGGATCTTCCAGATGATAACTTTTTCTGTCAATTATCGACAGGACTCTACCTCCCATTTTAGAAAGAATGTCATAAAAATAATGCCAACTAAATGTATAGAAGATGCTAAGATATGAATCCCTCCATAGCTTTACTTGTTGATACAATTGTAGATCTGCAAATTTCTGTTATTTGGCATTATGCTTATCATGTGCAGAACTAGGATGAGGGCATGGGTGATGGAATGCATGGACTTAATCATGTTTAATTTTTCCATTATGATTAGTTTACTGAAAAAAATTACTTTGTATTTAATTGGATTATTCAAGTTCAATATTGCTAGAATTTTATTAGTGGACCTTCTGTTTAATTGGTGTCTCTTAGCAAGGAGGTCCTGTAACTGTTGAACTAAAAAAAAATCATTAGGAATTTGATAACCATTTTGTTTACAGTAAAGTTGTTTCTGGTATGAGGTTAAAAAATTGGAGTGGACATTTTAAGTAAGATTTAAGGATGAAAGTGTTATGGGTGTAAAATTTTGTTAAGGGGTGAAGTGTTATGTGTTTGGTGTAAGTTTAAAAGATAATTAGTAATAGGTGGTCCCATTAAAAATTAAACCACTTCTTGAATTAGACCTTGTTGTAAAAATAAAAAAAATATAAACTGATGGATCCCATATGCAAGGTGTAAGATAAATATAGAAAAATTAGATGATAAATGAAAAATGAGAGGGAAAGCACAAAAACCAAAAAAAAAAAAAAAACCCCTTGATGATTTTTTTACTCCCTACCGTTAAGAGGGTAACATTTAACCACACTTTTGGGGTTGAATGTTACCCTTAACTTTTCCTACTCGGGAATTTTGTGCCACATAGTGGGTAAGGGGTCCTTCCTGTCATACCAAAAATAACTGAAGGTGTAAGAGGCATCAAGTAGGGCTAGATGAGGCATGATAACAAAGTTTGCAAGTGCAATTTTGGGGAATTTATTGGCATTTCCAGGGAAACAACCGGAAAACTTAGCTTTTGTTTTGCACACTGAAGTCATTCATGCAAACTTGCACTCATGCAGGAGAGCACTCATGTGCGCTCACATGCATGTTTATAAGGCTTCAACTACCCATTGTGTCCTTATCATATAGTTTTCATCAACTCCCTATGGAGTTTTTGTACAGAAAACTGTGTCCTACAATGTTCTTGTAATTATTTATGCCCTTAGGTTTCTAGCAGAATTACTGAGTACTAAAACTCTAGTCTTAATTATTCTTTCCCTAACCAGTGCCCCAAAGCCACCTCTGTGGAAGGTGCTGTGCTGTATTGTGAGTGTCTCGTGTTCCTCTTTTTGTTAACCCTGCTTTTTAAATGTAATGCTTTCTCCCTCCTGCAGGTGTTTGCACAGCTATTGCAAGCACCCAAAGACGATGCCCAAGCGATCATTCATGAACGTTTTCCCGTTCCTAGATTGGTGGTGTGTGATCAGCATGGATCCCAGGTTAGTCTTATCTCACTCTTCCTCTTCTTCTTGAAAAATTAAACCCTTGCGGCCTTGCCCACAAACAATAAAATACCTTGATATGCAGTGTATTAAATTCATAAGGGACTAGGGATCTATACATGACTGACTTCTAGATACAAAACTGGGCAGCATGATTGGTGTTTTACCTATGCTATGCTGTTGAAATTAGTTGGATAATGATCCCTTGTTCCAATTGTTCAATTAATAGCTGTCAGTTAAGAGCAATTTCTATAATTAGGGACCCAAAAAGATCCTTTTACAAAAAAAAAAAAATGTTAATTCCACATTGGGCGTCCACTGTTGCACTAGTGAACTGGAAGGTTAACTATTTGATAGAAACTTGCTCGATCTCATTATCTCATGTCACCTTATCAGGCAAGGTTCTTATTGGCAAAGCTGAACCCGTCAGCTACATACAATAATGCCAATGAGATGGCTGCTGGGTCAGATATAATATTCACGGATGATGTGAGCCTTCAAGTTTTCTTCGAGCATCTTCAGAGGTTAGCTGTGCAGTCTTGACTGTAGATTTCATCGATAGGTTTTGAGTGTGGAGAAGTTCCCTTGAGTGTGAGATCTGTATCCCTTTGTCTTCCGCTCCATCCTTTCTTTCCATTGTTTTAAGTGCAGAGGATGGAACCCCACGTTCAAAAATAATGAAAGCTTACATTCTTTGGGGGTGTCGGGGAGGTATTTGCTCCCTTTAAACATTAAGGAACATGGAGTTCGTTGAGTAGTTCTAGGGAAAGAAAAGGATACTGAAGTGAGAGTTGGAGGGATCCCTTTATCAATATCGGGAAGATGAAAAACATATTTTGACAGAATTTTTTTCTTGTTTCTTCTTTTCTTTTGTATTCACTCAGGTCAAATATGTCTTGTATTGAGATTTTAAGTTATATACTGAAATGGGATTGTTGATGCTCCTAGGTTGAAAAAGTTCAGGGACTGGACATTTCTTTTTTGGTTTTGCTCTAAAGATTTATTACACAATTTATGTACTCTCCCTCCCTCGCTTTTCTATTGATCTTTCATAGCTATACAGTTATTATGCTATGATGCTAGGTTTCTTCCTTTCAGCTACTTGACCTTCAAAAATTGGGTTATGATGTTACTGCTCAACATTTTCAGTGTTTGGATTTTAAAAAAGTTGAAACGTGTATATTGAGGATAGCATCTAAAATATCAGATTGTTTTGTTCATTAATTGATCTGAAATTTTATGGACTTGTAAATAAGTGAGTACTTGTAATGGAAAACTGAATCATCATAATGCATTGTAACAGTGATTTCAAAATCCAAAAAACCAGAGGGCCTAATGATTTTTTTTTTTTTATGGGTTAACATAATGGTGATCAGAACTAGATTTTATTTTATGAAAATAATATTTTGGGTCTTTTATCCTATAAAAAATCATAGCTTGGGTGACTAAAAACTCAAATCTTGGATGGAGTTGATTTCATAGTGGGTCTTATATCTATGAATATAACAATCTTCTTTCAAGAAATAAGGTTCAATACTAGCGGTTCCAATTTTCTCAAGATATTTGAAAATGTGAAATTGTTACTTATTTCTTTGTGTAATTCAAGAGCCTTTGGATCTCCCATTCAAAGAGAAGATCAATAACATGGGATACAAGAAGATTTAACAAGCTTCCTTGAGCAAAATAAGTTTCAATCTTGGTAATTTCAGTTTTTTCGAGAGATTATAAAATATGAATTTGCCATCTTCCATTGTATGAAGCAAGAGCCTTTGGATCGCCTAGGAAAAGAACAATAACATGGTTCTAAATACATGTTGTAAATTTATCAGTGCTTTGATCGAGTCAATAAAAAATATAGGCACCAAACTGAAATTTGCACTACTCGAGTTAGAGTATGATCAAGCCTACGAAGTACACTCCATAACAGTACCTGACTGAATTTTTATTTTTTCAGAACATAAATTATAAATTACAGAGTATAGAAAGACATGTTTTTATTTTATTTGTCTCAAGACAGTAATCAAATAATATAAAAAAGACACGTTAACTAGTAATTGAGGGCCATTGTCTGAAACCACTCATCTGCAGAATCTATATGCCAAAATTGAATCTAGTCCTTCTTACTTGAGTGATCCATATCACCGAAGGACATAGCAGGAAGTTTGCCACAATCTTTATGCACAAGTCCAGAAATCCTGCCTAAAAGATACTTGTAAAATATTCCATCCCTTAAAAATTTCATCCACCATTTATCTCCACCGAGCTGCACCCACCCTGCTAAATATGATCCTGTGACAAGAAAAGCAGCACGCCACCTCCTTTCCTTCACATAATCATCTATGGCTTTAGCCATGTCTCCCGGAACAATCAGCCCTCCATTGTTTATAACTGAATTGCCAATGTGTCTGCCCAATACCACAGCATCTTCTAGTGATGAACCACCGCCTTGTCCTAGGTCAGGAGTCATGGGGTGCATAGCATCACCAGCTACTGTCACATTTCCTTTGCTTAGCTTTCCAAATATGATCCCCCATGGCTGCCTAAACTTCAACGGTGCCCATGTTAACGTTGAAAGATCAGCATGCCGGACCACGTCTAGGAATGATGAAGGAAACTTTTCTGCATATTTCTCAAGTACTTGTTTCTGTATTTGTTCGGGATCTCCCGTCATGTTATCTCCTGAATTGAAAATTAGTTCAGAATAAACGTTCCCTGCAATGATCTGGCATGAACGATCATTTGTGTCCAGCTAAAACGA
This sequence comes from Populus euphratica, assembly GCF_000495115.2. Taxonomy (NCBI): domain Eukaryota; kingdom Viridiplantae; phylum Streptophyta; class Magnoliopsida; order Malpighiales; family Salicaceae; genus Populus; species Populus euphratica. The sequence continues at coordinate 179,967 of NW_011500003.1, forward strand.
GAAAGAAGGAAGGGTTTAGTGCTAACCGTTGCAGGTTAAAAACCAGTAAAGTTCTCTGTCATTAAGAGGAAAAAAACCAGCTCTTTTGCCCACATCCACAAACTGATGAACTTCTTGCTTAAATCCATGGCCTTGAGAAAAAACTGCTAAACCTCGCACAGCTGACCGCCCTGAATGGACAGGTTCTGCCAGTCCTAGCCAACGTGCCACCACCGAGTTCACCCCATCACAGCCTATCAGAACCTTAGATTTGATTGTAGTTCCATCTTCCAAATGTATAACAACAATGGAAGCACCGCCTTGCTCTTCATTTTCAATGACAGCTAGCTTGGAAGAGAATTGAATTGAGTCAACCGGCAATTCCTCTGCCAGTGCCTCTAACAGTGCTTTGCGGTGAATTGTCCTAATTCCATGTCCATCGCCCCTATTTCACACAAGACAAGGCATTAATTCACACCCAGAACTACGTCATAGGAAGCGAATGTTGATGAGAGTGAAGTTTTGTCGGCATAAACATGAAGGAATCCGGTCTGTCCATTATACATCAGTATAACTATAATATTGAACCGACTAAAAAATTCTTTTATGATTCCGACAGCCATTCATAGTACAGATCCTTGCATGAAATTGTACTAAAAAGTTAATCAAGAAATTATTTTATTAAGGTTCAAAAAGTTTACCCGTTATTGGCCACTCGGACGAGGACTTGTTGAACATCTCCAGTACTAACATTGGTTACATATCCCCTAAATCATACAAGAGGAAAAAAGAAGTGCACAGGAAACTAATCAATCACCCAGAAGATATATAATATTCAAATTCAAGAAACGATGGAACAATATTCAAAATATAATATTCAAATTCAAGAAACGATGGGCAGACATGATCAAATGAATAGAGTTAGTGTAGAGGAACAACTTATTACTTCAATAAAGGAGCATAAATGGGGGTGAGATTGTGAGAAACACCAAGAGCATCAAGGGCAAGCCAAGCATTTGGAAATAGAGTCAAGGCTGCACCTGTGGCTCTTAGCCCTTCTGATCTCTCTAACACAAGGGCTCGAACCCCTACTCTTTTCAAAGCCACTGCAGTTGCCAACCCTGCAATTCCTGCTCCGACTATCACCACATCCTCCATCATTTCCATCTCTCTCTCCCTCTGCGTGTATGAGTGTTTCCTTCTACAGGGTACCTCATCTTGTTCTTATTATAACCCCTTCTGCTTGCACTCCAAGTCTGATCATGACGCACTTGCATACATACCTTATATTTTAAAAGTATTTTTTTAAAGATTTTAATTCTTTTCTTTATTTTAAAATTTGTATTCAATGTTTTAAAATTTTTAGAAACTAAAGTAACTTGTTACATTTTAAAAATATTTTTAAAAAAATTTAAATATTTTTAATTTGTATTTATTTTAAATTAATATTTTTTTAATTTTCAGATTATATATTTAACTCAAAAATAATTTTTTAAAAATAAAAAAAATATTATTTTAATATATAACACTACCTTAATACCCAAGGTGAACTTGTAAGTGCTCCTGCGATGGCAAGATTCTATATCGTTTTGAAATCGACAGCGTTTGTTTAAGCATCTCTCTCTCTCTCTCTCTCTCTCTCTCTCTCTCTCTTATATTAAAGTAAAAGCATTTTTGTTTGTGGTCGTGGAATTCACAGCACATACAAATTAGAGTAACCCCTACCGCGTGATAAAGAATTGTTTGAGGCATAAAGATAAGCAATCAATTCATATTTTATTTTGATAGAATTTCAAATATATGATATCAAATTAAATTATAATTATTAAATTTAGGCAACATGATTGATTGATTTCAGAAATAAGATGAAACTTAACCTAAACTAAATTTTTAATTGCATAAAAAAAAATATTAATTTAATTATTATTTTTTATTTGGTCAAATTCAAATTAAACTAGATATAAAATAATGACATGATCAAATTCATTGATCTAATTAGATTTTAATTACTCTATTAACCCAACTAAACCAAACTCAAATTAATTAATCTAATATCTTGTAAGAAAAAATTACTATTTTAATAAAAATAAATATTTTTATTGTTAGGTTGGTTGTCATTTCATGTGCAACAAATGGATGACACCAACCATTGATTATTGGTAGCCACCAATATTGACAACAAAACAAAAAAAAGCCTCCATGAATACCTATAAATAGAGGCATATGTGAGAGAGCAAAATGAGAGAAGAAAAGGAGTCAAAGATATAAGAAATGTAGGAGAGAGTGGGTTGTTATTGCAATACTAAAAGAGAGAAATAGAGTGAGGTTGAGAGTTGTCAAAAAGAGGATGATTCCTCCTCTTTTATTTTTGTAAATCTTGTACTCTCCCTACATAATGCAATGGCTTCTCCCGTGGATGTAGGTGGTTTGCCGAACCATGTAAAATATCATGTCTTAGTGTGCTTCTTTTTCTATGAGCAAATATCAATATATCACCGGTCAGATTTTTCAATATTTATGGCTTATATATTGATGTAATAATTTAACAACCCAAGTATTTTCCAAAACATGCATGATTGAAAGAAAACAAAACATAACAACCCTACCGCGTGATAAAGAATTGTTTGAGCCATAAAGATGAGCAATCAATTCATATTTTTTTTTAATAAAATTTCAAATATATGATATCAAATTAAATCATAATTATTAAAATTAGGCAAAATGATTGATTGATTTCAGAAATAAGATGAAACTTAACCTAAACTAAATTTTTAATTGCATCAAAAAAATATTGATTTAATTATTTTTTTATTTGTTCAAATTCAAATTGAACTAGATATAAAATAATGACATGATCAAATTCATCGATCTAATTAGATTTTAATTACTCTATTAACCCAACTAAACCAGATTCAAATTAATTAATCTAATATCTTGTAAGAAAAAACTACTGTTTTAATAAAAATAGATGTTTTTATGACTTATATATTGAGGTAATAATCTAACAACCCAAGCATTTTCCAAGATTATTACCTAAGCTGAGCTTGACACCTAATTAAAAGTGAACATGCATGATTGAAAGAAGACAAAACATAACAACATCTTTTCTCATGTACTCTATTGAAATATAAGTAATAATTATAATTTAATGTAGTTTTCTAGAAATATATTAAAATAATACTTTATTTATTTATTTTAAATTATTTTTAATATTAACATGTCAAAATAATTTGAAAAAAAATTAAAATAAAAAATTAAAATTTTAAAAAACATAGTTTTAATGTGTTAGAAAATAATATAAATCATATCTTAAAATCTTATATAACAATTTAAATTATTGAATTAAGTTGGTTTTTTGATAAAAATTAAATATATTTCACTTAAAAAATATTAAAAAATAATATAAATTCTATTTTAAAATTTTATATAATAACTTAAATTATTAAATTAAATTAATTTCTAACATAACTGTATTAACAAATACTGCCTTAATTCCTCAGTGTTTAAACGCATGAGTCAGATTTTTTTTAAGGGTAGTATCTGGGATCTTTAGTGTTGTGTCTAGAAGTGTTTATTGATATATTCAGGCGGGTTAGAGTTTATAACTAATTTAATTATTAATATTTTATAAATTTAGATGTGGGGATTTTATGAATTTACAAATCTTGTGAGGAAAAAAATCATCGTAGTACCTTGGAACAGGTGTGATTTATGGCATCACCTGGATGGTCGAATGATTATTTTTTTCTTTGCATGTGCATGAGTCCAAAGGTTAGGGGATCAACAATAATAACATAGTTATTAAAAAACAAATTTACCTAAAAAAAAATAGTTTAATAAATCAGGATTAAAATTTATTTTTTAATAGTCATGAGTTTAAGTTTTTTAAAAAACTACTAAAAATTTATATAATTATTAATTTCAAAACTCAAAAAATTAATTGAGATTTATGAATTAATTAAAATATATATATAAAATAATTTTAAAATTCATAAAATTAATTGAGATTCATAAATTAATTAAAATATACATAAAGTAATTTAATATATAAATTAATAATACTTAAAAAGAAGAAGAAGAAGAAAGATTGTGGCTTCCATCGAATCAATAATAACATAGGCCCAAAAGTAAGACGGGCACATGCCAGGAGTTGCCCGTGTTCATGACGTATGGTCTCCATGTCTACTTTGGTATTGCTTCTTTACAGATTATATATTTATGTATTCTACTTTTAATTTAAAATTTTCAATTTATTTATATATACATATCTTATTTTTTTTCCCATTACTAATGAATATTTGAAAGTATATGTTTCGAATGTATTTGTGTCATATAAAATTATTTAGCTTGAACAAGACATATTATAATTTATTGTTTGGTTTGTTAAACAAAACTATTTCAAAATAGTTATTTGGAGTTCAAAATTAGTGAGATTAAATTTTTAATTTAAATAGTTTGAATGGTTAGAGAATAATATAAATTATGTTTTAAAATTTTATCTAACAGTTTAAGTTATTGAATTGAATTGATTCTTCAATATAGTATCAGAACCTTTATAACTAAGTGGTTATATGTTTGAATTTCATTATCCATGTTTATTTGATAAAACTTAAGCATAAACTAATATGAATTTATATAAATTTTAAATTTATAAAGCTTTCACTTGAGAAAATGTATTTGAGGATAATATAAATTATATCTTCAAATCTTTGATAAAATTAAAAAAAATTAAAACATAATAATATAATTTTTTTTATCATATAAAACTCGATAACTAAAATATCTACTAGTTTTTTCATTGAAATTTGAACAACCATCAATTGTTTTCTCATAATGAGAAAAAAAAATGAAAACTAATTAGCGGTGGCTAAATGATTTAGTGACAAATATAGCATTTTAAAATATTTTAATCTCCTAAGGATATAATTATTAAACATAGTCAACTCTATGGATCAATTGATGTGAAAAATTCAAAATTTAAAATTCAAAGTTTGACACGATTAATTTTTAATTGAATAAAAAAAATATTAGCCTTTCAATGTATTGTAAATGAAAAAAAAAAGTCATTGTAATAAAATAATTGACCTAGTAACCTATGGATATATTTAATAACCCATTTATTCACATCAATCTCTAGATTATATCTGAAAACTATAATTTAGTTATTTTTCTAAGTTTTCAATTTCTTTTCCTTTAGGCAAAAAAGTACTTTTTATTACCCCAATTTTCTTAGATAAGAAAGCGAACCATACACTTCATATATGATATTATGCTTATTTTTACTAATTAATAAGACTTTTAAAATATAAAAAGACAAAACCAACAAAGAAGAAAAAGAAAATTGTGGTTACTTTGACTAATTAATAAGACTAACGCTACCTTCCCGATCACTATGATATTTTGATAGCAGCAGCAAGAAGCTAACTATGTTGAAATTGAGTGCAATGCTCTAAAGATAACAATTTGCAGAATCACTTGTCAGCTCTGAGATTTAGTCCTCCTTCCTGGACAGATCCATTTCATCAGAGGAAATAGCAGGAAGTCTTCAGCAGTCATAAACAAATACCAGTCTAGCAAGCCAGCCCAAAAAATACTTGTTAAGTGCTCTGTCCTTGATAAATTTTATCCACCATCTATCTCCTTGCTGCATCCGTCCTGATAAATACGATGCTGTGACAAGCATGGCGACACGCCACCTCCTTTCCTTCACATAATCATCTATGGCTTTAGCCATGTCTCCTGGAACAATCAGTCCTCCATTGTTTATAATTGAATTGCCAATGTGTCTGCCCAAAACCACCGCATCTTCTAGTGATGCACCACCACCGTTTCCTAGATCAGGAGTCATTGGGTGCATAGCATCACCAGCTACTGTCATATTTCCTTTGCTTAGTTTTCCAAATATGATCTCGCATGGAGGCCTTAACATCAATGGTGCCCATGATAATGAGGAAAGATCGGCATGCCGCACCACGTCCAGGTACTCTGAGGGAAATTTTTCTGTACATTTCTCAAGCACATCCCTTTGCATTTTCTCTGCATCTCCTGCCATCTTTTCCCCTGAAAGCAAAATTAGTTCAGTATGAAACTTCCCCTGAAATGATCTGATCACATGAACCAATGTTTGTGTCTTGCTAAAATGAGAGAGAAATTAAAGGGATGAAGAGTGCTAAGTGCTAGCCTTGGCTGACTAAAAACCAGTAAAGTTGCCTATCATTAAGAGGAACAAAACCAGCCCTATCGCTCTCATCCATGAAAATAAGAAATTCTTGTTTAAATCCATGGCCTTGAGGAAAAACTGCTAAACCCCGCACCGCTGATCGACCTGAATGGACCAGTTCTGCCAGTCCTAGCCATCGTGCCACTACCGAGTGCACCCCATCGCAGCCTATCAGAACCTTGGATTTGACGGTAGTTCCATCTTCCAAGTGTACAGCAGCCATGGAAGCATCACCTCCTTGTTCTAGACTTTGAATAGCAACTAGCTTCGAAGAGAATCGAATTGAGTCAGTTGCCAATTCCTCTGCCAGTGCCTCTAACAGCACTTTACGGTGAAGTGTCCTAATTCCTTGTCGAGGGTAGAGGACTTCTTGAACTTCTCCAGTACTAACATTGGTCACGTATCCCCTAAATCGTGAGGAAAAAGAAGTTCACGAGAAATTAATATATCATCCAAAGCATGGTATTAAAATCCAAATTCAAGAACATGTAAATAATCAAACATAATGAAAAGAAAAAAGTAACATGATGAAACAACTTATTACTTGATTGAAGGAGTATAAAGGGGGGTGAGCTTGTGAGAAACACCAAGAGCATCAAGGGCAAGCCAAGCATTTGGAGTTAGGGTCAAGGCTGTGCCAGTGGCTCTTAGCCCTTCTGATCTCTCTAACACCAGGGCTCGAACCCCTACTCTTTTCAAAGCCACTGCTGTTGCCAAGCCTGCAATTCCTGCTCCAACTATCACCACATCCTCCATCATTTCCATTTCTTCTTCTTCTGTGTGCGCGCGCTGCCAATTACATGGGGTACTCGACTTCGTGTTGTTCTAATTTATCAACCCCATGCGCTTGGACTCCAAGTCTGGCGTTGACCAAAAATAGATTTAATAACTTATTGCCATAATCCATCATTTTTTTTCTTACTTTAAAAATATCAAAAACACAATAAAAAAATTAAAAAATATATATCTTTAATCAAATAATAAAAAAATAGCTATTTACATGAAATCGATCGATGAAATAAAATATAAGAAAAAATGAGATTTTGCTGGATTTCACAAGAAAAATAGACCTTCTAATATTAGGAGAAAAATATTATGATATTATTTAAAAGCCAATAAAAAATTAAATAATATTTAACTAGAGATTAAACTAGAAAGTTGAGAGTTAGATATAAATCAAAATATCTTTTTTTAGAATATTAGCCATGAACTTGGTTTTTTTTTAATAACTTTTGAAATTATTTTTTTATTTAATTAAATAATAAATCTTTTTTTATGTAGAGATGCACAAGAAGAACCACCATTAATATTAGGAAAACATGATGCAATCCTATTTATAATCAAGTAAAAACTAAACATATTTTGTTAAAAAAAAATCATAAACTTTGCTTTATTTATTTATTTATTTATTTTAATTCATCTAAATTAAAACCCAATATCCATGGGCATCTCACATGTGCATTTAAGTAATTTATATAAATTAATTTATAAACTTTATTTTTTAATCTTCCATCTAATAAGGACAAATAATAATAAAAGATAAATAAGAAAAAATAAAAATAAAAAGTTTCTTTTTCAAATTTATTTTTTCAAAAAATATTTACTAATATTACAGTTAGGAGTATTGTGTTTTTGATTTTGTGTGATATTTATCATTACCAAAGTTGAAAATATTTATAAAAATTATTCATTGATACTAGAGTTAAAAACATAAAAAAAAAAAAAAAGAAATAAATTCTTAGCAGTTTTATGTTAATGGTAATAAGGCAGATGCTCATGGAAACAATTCAACTGCACTTGTAAGCCAGCAACATGGAAACGAATCAGCCCTCATGAAAACAAATCAACTGCAACAGCAAGCCAGCAACATGGAACAAATCAAACAGATAAGAAAAGACGTTGGCTGATTAGAATCACCAGCAACATGGAAAGAAACCAACTCTTATGGTACCAAAACACAAACAGAAAGAGACGTTGGCTTAGCATGGAAATAAATCAACAGTAGCAGCAATGAAGTTCATGACAGAAACCAGAAACAGAAATAGACATTGGATTGTTATGTAAATAGATTAGCTAAGAATTAGGCAAGTCAATGTATCCAAATCAAGCAACTTGTAATGTTATAAAAAATAGCAGCTCGTATAGAATAGTAAGTTGTATATTCACGTTAATATTCAAAGAAACAAAGAAACCTTTCTTCTATTGAAACATTCTTATTCTTCTCCAAATTTTTGCTTGGTATCAGAGCCTGTGTGAATATACATCTTAGCAGAAGCACACAACATGTCAACTCTGTCACTCAGTGTTGGTAATTTCATTACCCTCAAGCTCAGCCCCACAAACAACAAGCCTTAGCTCTTGTAGAAAGTCAAGACTTGGTTGATCATCTCATCAATGAAGATTCAATCCCAAACAAATATGTTGTACCAGATTTTACTATCACCACAGATTCTTCACCAAGACTAATAGAAGAATATATTGTCTGGAGGAAGGCAGATCGACTACTTCGTGGTTGGTTAATTGGTACTCTTTCAGAACATACATTAGGCCTTGCAATAGGCCTAGATACAACCTTTGCTGTCTGGAGTGCTCTAAAGAATGAATATGCAGAAGACTCCCAAGAACGAGAATTTACCCTCAGACAACAAGTCACCTATTTTCGCAAAGAAGATGATAGAACCATTGGAGAACACATTCGAATCTTCAAAAGACCATGCGATGACCTTGCAGCTATTGGAAAACCAATTTTAGACAAAGAAAAAATCTTTTGCCTCCTTACAAGTCTTGGCCCTCAATATGAAACCTTCACTACCACAATGCTGAAACCACCAAGACCTTCTTACTCGAAGTTGGTCTGTCAATTGCAGAGTTTAGACCAAAGAAGAAACTGGTTCACCAATCAGACAAATAACTCATTCACTCCTCAGCTGGCATTCTACAGGCAAAAGCACCAGCGCCCTTAACATCATTTTTCAGGAAACCATGTCAGCAGACAAAGCTTTATATCTACTAGGAGAGGATTCCATGCACAACAACCTAAAGATAAAACTCACACTTACACTGCCAGAACCACTTTAGATTCAAAACAGAAACGACCTCCTCCATCTGGAGAGCATCACATGACTCTTGCAGAACATGAGCTACACCGAGAAGAAACTTGCCAGTATTGTGGTGTACCAGGTCATATTGCAAAGATATGTTGGTGGGTGCCTAAACGATCAAATCAACACGGAGACCTACCACAAGCTTTGGCTGCTCTCACCTTGGACAATACTATCACTAAAACAGAATGGATCTCTGATACAGGAGCTTCCAACCACATGACAGGTAATCCAGGTATGTTAAAAAATATTCACAATCACTATGGTTCAGACTCTGTTCTTATTGGTGATGGTTCTTCTATATCAATACATGGTATTGGAGATTCCTCCATCACACAGAAAAATAAAATACTGCCACTTAATGATGTATTGTTAGTACCCGACTTGAAAAAAAAATTACTCTCTGTAAGTCAGTTAACATCCCAATTTCCTGTTAATTGCGAATTCTCTAATGTTGATTTCTGTATTAAGGAACGACAGACAGGAAAACCCGTGATCACAGGATGGCACAAGGGTGACCTCTATGCTCTATCCACCATGCCTGAGCTCTACTTTTCTAATCGTTTCAGATCAGGACCAGCAGATATCTGGCATCAATGCCCAGGACATCTGTATCTTCTTTATAATTATTGCACAATAGAAGTTTGATAGATGTTAAAGGAACCATAAAATATGAACATGTTTGTGACAGTTGTCAATTTGGAAAACTTAGTCGATTACCTTTTTTTGTTCTGAACACTTTAGTTCTAGTACTTTTGAAAAAATTTATTGTGATTTATGAGGACCTACTCCTGTTTTATCAATAGAAAAGTTCAGATATTATGCGTGTTTAGTAAATGATTTTTCTAAATATACTTAGATAATCCTATTATTACACAAGTTTGACTTTATTGATGCTTATTTTGCCTTTAAGCATTATGTTACTTGACAAGTTAACAAGCATATCAAGGTATTTCACTCTGATGGAGGAGGAGAATTAATAAATTCCAAACTTTCATCACATTTCCTCTCAACAGGAGTGGTTCATCAGATATCATGTCCTTATACACCTGAACAAACAGGTATAGTAGAAAGAAAACATCGAGTAATACGAGAACGAGGTATGACCATGCTATTTCATAGTGGTGTTCCTTTATCTTTATGGGTTGAAGCTGTCACTACTACTATTTATCTTATGAATATATTACCTTTTTCAGCACTTAAATTTGAATCTCCATATTTCATGTTACATGGTAATCATCCTACATACTCCTTTATTTTTATGAGTTGAAGCTTTCACTACTGCTGTTTATCTTATGAATATATTGCCTTTTTCAGCACTTAAATTTGAATCTCCATATTTCATGTTACATGGTAATCATCCTACATACTCCTTTATTTTTATGAGTTGAAGCTTTCACTACTGCTGTTTATCTTATGAATATATTACCTTTTTCAGCACTTAAATTTGAATCTCCATATTTCATGTTACATGGTAATCATCCTACATACTCGTCTCATAGAGTCTTTAGGTCTAAATGCTTTTCCTGCACATGGGATACAAAACAAAATAAATTTGACCTAAAAACAGTTCTATATATCCTTGTAGGATATAGTGATAAACCTAAAGGATATAAATTTTTTCACCCTTCTAGTAAAAAATGATCATTTCTCATCATGTAGTCTTCGATGAGTCATTTTTTCCTTATAAACAAAAAAATCAGAACTACATCACTCCATCTCCTATGAGCATTTTTGATTCATGGCTGCCACCTACTGTCTTTAACTCTACTGCAGACATACAACCCCTAATGTCCACTCCACCATGCTCAAGCTCATCACTAAACACTCTGCCATTTTCTCTTAATTTACCTCATGGTTATGCAGAACAGCATGCTAGTGCCGTTGGAATTGCAAAACACCACAATGCCGATGTATTGGCAGAACAAATCACTATACCATCTTGTCTCAATTTACATGATGATGTTATTATTAATACAATTGCAGAGCAGCAGGTCAGTGTTGATGTAGTAGTCGAAACACAACAGGAAAAATGCAAACATGCTGTTAGAATGAGAGAACACAACAATGGCATTGGAATGTCAGAAACAGACTATACCATCTTCTCTTAATTTATATGCTGATTATGTTATCACAAATACAGTTGCTGAAGCAGTAGCTGATACACAACAGGAAGAACAAAGCAATGTTGTTGGAATGGCAGAACAGCTCCTTAGAACTGATAACGTAACTGAAATACAACTGGTAGAATCTGATCATGAAGATGAAATGCACCAGCAGCACCTCTCTCACTTACAATCCAATCCTGCTTCTTTGGAATCAGACTCGCAGCTTGTTCATTCTCCATGTGCAACCCCTTTTTCACATACCATGGTTACCAGATCACAAAGAGGCATCCTTAAGCCTAATCCAAAATATGCCTTAATATCCTCTAGGACTTCAGCAACCATTCCACGTGATGGCTAAGGAGGGAGAATCGACAACTTGAAGGTCGATTGACCGATGATGGTCGCGGCCTTTTTCCGGCCACAATCGTCGGTGCAAAAGTGTAACACGGCCGAGGTTTTGCTTTAGAGGAGGCGATGCAAATTTCTGTGGTGGTTTCGCGGCTTGAAACAGCCGGAAATGGGAGATCTGTGGAGAGAGAGAGAATCACCGGCGAGAGGAGAGAGAAGCTTTGGGTTTTCTACGGTGTAGACGGGTGTATAGTGCATCGGTGGGTCTGAAAGCTGGGAACCGTTGGATCTCGGATGAACATATCGTGCGGCTATGATTGGTTTTATCTTCAAGTTGATTGAACGGTCAGGATGTACTAGGCTACGATCTGGTGTTTCGCGGTGTACCGAGTATTTGGTGCACCTGCTGACGTGGCGCAACAGGATCAAAGGGCAGATTATTTTAAAGGCTGAGATTGATTTGGGTTTTAATCTGGTGTGGTAAAGCCTATTGTATCCTAAGAAATCAAAGGCTCAGATTTAAACACTATTAGATCTAACAGTTGGGATATTTTTAGTATTTTTCAATTTATTTAAAAAAAAATAAATATCTTACTAGGGTGTAGAAAAAGTATAAAAAAAAGAATAATACCAAATAGTAACACAAATAGTAATGCAAATAGTGCCGCTTAATTCAGATTTCAGAATTGTTTTCCTCCCTCCCTGTGTGTCTTGATTTCAGGACAACAAATCACAAGATTATGAATGTAATCACGGGATTGTGCAAAATTTTCAACGTACAGCTGAACCGCTTGCCATCGACAAGATTGAATTATTTTTTTTGTTTTATTATATATAATAATAATAATATTTATTTATAGGGGTAAAATTAAAAATTTAAATCAGTATTATAAAAAGCTTTTCATCCGCTAAAAATCAATTTTAAATTACAAAAAAATCTTTATACGGGCATCAACTCGGTGTACCGGGTTTTTTGACTAAAAATACCAGTTTTGACCAAAAATAGTCTGAAACTCATTTTTTTATCGCAGTTGACATGTTGGGATCCGTATTGACCCTGTGGACTTGGTTTTGACCCGAAACAGCCCGAAACTCATTTTTCATCCCGGTCAACATGGTGGGACCTGTATTGACCTAGTGGACTCGGTTATGACCGAAAATGACGGTTTTGACCCGAAACAGCCCGAAACTCATTTTTCATCCCGGTCGACATGGTGGGACCCGTATTGACCCGGTGGACTCGGTTTTGACCGACAATGATGGTTTTGACCCGAAACAGCCCAAAACTCATTTTTCATCCCAACCGACATCGTTTAACCCGTATTGACTTGGTGAACTCGATTTTGGTAGAAAGATGCGGTTGACTCGAGAAAATATATTTTAAACTCTTTTTTTTCTTTT
>NW_011500003.1:193155-203342 GCF_000495115.2 Populus euphratica
TTTATTATATTTTTTTTGTTATGAATAATAAGATAAAATAACATTCAAAAAAATTTTAGTGAATCCAAAATTGGGTTACAACAGGGGTATCACCAAGCTGATAGGTTGGACTATACTGTGACTTTCCCGTTACCAAACCAGGAACTATTCATATGGTTCTCTCCATAGCATTAGTTAACAAATGGTCCATATGTCAACTTGACATTAAAAATGCCTTCCTGCATGGTTTTGTTTCAAAAGACATATATATGGAACAACCTCTAGGAATAGCTGATCCACAGTACCTATCACATGCGTGCAAGCTAAAAAAAGCTCTTTATGGTTTCAAATAAGCACCCCGTGCTTGGTTTGATTGGTTTAGTATCTTCCTTCTTAAATATGAGTTCTTTTGTAGTTTTGCAGATCCATCACTTTTTATCTTTCACTCTAACTATGATACTTTAATCCTTCTTCTTTATATTGATGATATACTTCTTACAGGATTCTCTGTTCCTCTAGTTATGCACCTGATTCAACTATTAAGCTCAGAGTTTGCAATGAAAGATTTAGGACTCATTCATCACTTTCTTGGTATTGAAATTACTCACACGTCTGAAGGACTCCATCTCTCTCAATCACACTATGCGCTGACAATCCTGGAACGAGCTGGTATGGTGGACTGTAAACCAATGAGCACACCGCTTGAAGCCAAGACTAAAACAGCAGCAACTGATATGCTGTTGCAAGATCCACAATTTTTCCGTGGTCTTGTTGGTGCATTACAATATCTAACACTCACAAGACCTGATATCTCTTATAATGTCAATTTTATCTCTCAATTTATGCATGCTCCAACTATTATACATTTTAAAATGGTTCATCGCATTTTAAGATATGTCAAAGGCACAATTGACACTGGATTAAATTTTACTTCCCATTCTACACATGATCTTTGTGCTTTCTCATATGCAGATTGGGGAGGTTGCCCTACAACAAGACGCTCCACAACTAGATATTGAACATTTCTTGGTAGCAATCTCATTTCCTCGAGTGCAAAGAAACAACCCATTGTCTCTCGTACCAGCACCGAGGCAGAATATAGAGCCATGGCAAACACAATGGCAGAGCTTACATGGCTAACCTTCATTCTACAAGATCTTCACATATCACCCTCTTCACCACCTATCCTCTACTGTGACAATCTCAGTGTCTTACACATGACTGTCAATCCTGTGTTTCATGCTTGTAGTAAACACATTGAATTGGATTACCAATTTGTGCGTGAACGTGTTGCCCTTGGTCTTCTCATCACTCAGCACATCTCCACCCATGAATAAATAGCTGACATCTTCACCAAACCCATGTCAAAAGGTGCATTGGCTTACTTCAAAGACAAACTATGCCTTCGACCCCGGCCTAGTTTGAGGGAGGATCTTAATGGTAATAAGGCAGATACTCATGGAAACAATTCAACTGCACTTGTAAGCCAGCAACGTGGAAACCAACATGGAAACGAATCAGCCCTCGTGAAAACAAATCAACTGCAGCAGCAAGCCAACAACATGGAAACAAATCAGACAGATAAGAAAGAGACGTTGGCTGATTAGAATCACCAGCAACATGGAAAGAAACCAACTCTCATGGTAACAAAACACAAACAGAAAGAGACGTTGGCTTAGCATGGAAATAAATCAACAGCAGCAGCAATGAAGTTCATGATAGAAACCAGAAACTTAAATACACGTTGGATTGTTATGGAAATAGATCAGCTAAGAATTAGGCAAGTCAATGTATCCAAATCAAGCAACTTGTAATGTTATAAAAAATAGCAGCTCGTATAGAATAGCAAGTTGTATATTCACGTTAATATTCAAAGAAACAGAGAAACCTTTCTTCTATTGAAACATTCTTATTCTTCGCTAAATTTTCACTTTTTAGACAAAATCAGTAATATAGGCAGGTAGGACACTTAAAAAGTTGATAATATCTTTTATTTTGTATAATCAGTCCTGTATGAAGAATCTTTATTGATTAGTTAATGTTTCTAATTACCATAATATTAGGTGGCAACTCCTTGAATAAGACTTTTTTTCCTAAAAAAACAAGGTGCCAGATATCTTTTTTTTTTTTATCGAGATAATTTTTAATTGGTCACTGTGATATCCGGGTATGACACATATTATATTTTGTTATATGGTTGTTAACGAAAAGTATTTCAAAATTTTTATTTGAGGTTTGAAATTAATAAAATAGAAGTGTTACAAAAGAAAAGGATGGAAACTAACTAGGGGTGGATCTATGATTTAATAACAGTCTTTTAAAATATTTTCATCTCCTATAGAAATAATTATTAAATTTACCTATCTCTATTTGACCTGAAAAATTATTAATAAATAATATAAAGAATATTTTAAGATGTTACCTTTACTCAAAGTTTTTAAATAACATTTTAAGATATAATTTATATTATTTTATAATAAAAATTTATATTTAAAAGCTTCATACAAACCAAATTTTTAATTGAACTAATAAAACATTGACGTGGCCAAACTCATTCAACTCAATTGTGCTAATATCTTTTCAAAAACTTTATTGTGTTAATAAAATTGTTGTATGTGTATGGCATCGCAGTGAAAACATTCACCTTCAAAATTTTATCTAATATATTTATGTGATAAATGGGGGGAAACAAATGAATTGTTGTATTTTATTAGTAGAAAAATGAAATGGGAGTTACCACCTAGTATTTTGGTCACTAATAATCCTAACTGGACTCAGAGATCAGGTGCAGGAACTGGTTGCGTAAAGAAAAGGTATTAACACCCCAAATACACCCTACCAAGGTAAACTATATTGTTTTATTGTCTAATAAAATTTAAGGTTTTGTCGTATTAGTCTGTATATGGTTTAAAAAAAGTCCTCCTCAGCAAGGAGATCTTTATCTTATCGGGTAAAATCTAACATTTTTTATGTCAACAAAAGAATTTAATATCCAGAATACGTCTTACGTATAAGCTTGTAACCCCAGATACTAAGAAAACAAAATATATTTTTGTTTGGAATTTTTAAAATATTAATCTAGTTCTTGTAACTTTAATAAATTGGTTATTAAAACTAAAATACATTTTAATATATATTTTTGAGTTTTTTTGTATGAAAATATAATATGATATTTTTTAAAAAAAAATTGGAATACTTGGTCATGTGCAAGAAAACAAAAGCTTTTAATACCAAATTTATATCTTTATAGTATAAAAATACAAATCAATACTAAATAAAATTCATTAGAAAAATATACTAAAAATCATAAATTTTTTTGAAATATTAAATTTTTTTAAAAAATTATTTTTTATTTTATTATTTTTTTGTGCGGCTGGCTGGACCTAGCCAACCCAACCTAATCTTTGGTTAAAACCAGTGACCCGGCTGCAAAGTGAATTATGATTCACAGCTACAGTAGTATGTGAATTATAATTAATTCACAACTAGCCGAATGCACTAGTGCGTTGTTGGTCCCCTGTTCGTGTCTCTATCCTTCCTCTGAGTTTTCCTTTTTTATTCTCTGCCCGTGTGTTGCTCCACTGCCTTCTCCTATTGCTTCTTCGGTTTATTTTTGTTCCTCTATGCTTCCTCTGCTCAGGACGAAGATGATGGTGATGAAGGGGTGAGGTGCTGCTGATTAAATGGAAGCTCCCGCCCCTGGTTTCTTTTTTAGTTCTTCTCCTGTTCTCGTCATTTCTCCCTGTTTTTTCTTTCTTTCACCCTCTCATTCTCTGTGTTTTCCTTTCTTCCTGCCTTCTGCTTGTGCTTCTCTCTGTTTGTGCACAGTATTTGTGAGTTATCTTGCAAAGCTGGAGAAGTTTATCTGGAAGCAGGACGAAGACAATGGCGTGCTTTGGACTGCTCTCTTCCCCTTTTCTTTGGCTTTTCCTCTATTTAATTTTTTCTTTTCTTTTGCTTTCCCTAGCTATTAGTATATTTTTTTTCTTCACAGTTCGTCCAAGTTTGCTTCCGGAATGCTGGAGTTTTGAAGGAGATTCAACAGTTCCTCTCCTCTGTTTTCATCTCCCTGTGTTGCCCAGTTTCTTTATTCTCCCTGTTCTCTCTCTCTTTTCTTTTTTTCCCCTCCCTGTTTTTTTTTTCTGTCTCCTTTCTCCCCCCTCTTCTCCTCTCTGTTTTTTTTTTTATCTTTTTCTCTTGCTTTTATAGGCTAGAGATAGCCTTGTGCTGGTAACAGTTGGCCATGTAGGGGGATAGCAGCCATAAAACTTGCCCCATAATTGGCGCAATTTGCTGCAAAATGTATTCCTGTTTTAATGCTGAAAATGGTTTTTTTTGAAGGAGACAATGAATAGAGTGCTCTTTGAAGAAACGACGCCGTTTCAAAATTTCAGATACATATTTTTGATTCGGTCCTTGGCTGTTTTGACAATTTTGTAATCAAGCCGGATGAATTGTAATTGGATCTTTTTATTTTAGCTTATTTTCTGATTTGGTCCTTGATTTTGAATTGTTTCAATCAAGTCCCTAATTAACAAACAAACTTCAATAATTATGCAATTAAACCCTTAATTTGACCAAATCAACTCTTTAAAATTATAATTAGACCTCAGAAATTTAATTTCATCTAATAAAAGCCTAAATTGACTTAAAAATCTATTTTTATTGCAATCAAACCCTCTATAAATTCAATTCAATTAGATAAAATTTAATTAAGTTTATAAATATTTAATTTTAGATTTTTTTTTCTCAACTTAAATTTTCTTTATCAACAGAACTCACATCAATCAAAAAATAATATTAAATTTTAATTCTGGTATTTCTGGACCTCCTTAATCAATTCCTAACCATTTTATGAGTGTTCCAGTATTTTTTTCTCACTCCATATTTTTACCTTCCGAATATATTTTTTGATATATATTTTTTGTATTTTTTTATTTTTTTTATGAGATTAAAAAATGAATAACAATGAAAATAATAAATTATATAACCTATGAGATGACATGATAAAATAGTGATTTTGGATTGGATCTTACAACTATACAACTTCATAAGTTATTTTCTATGCTTTCAATTTATTTGTAAAACCAAATTGTTTTAGACAATAGAGTGAATAATATACTTATGAAGCATATTCTACATAAAAGAAACTTGGTTATATATTATAGAGGATGATACGTCCAATAATGGGGGGTAGCAAAACAAAACAAAACTGACTAAAACTCAATTAAAACATCAGAACCAAAAGAAAATTCGTACTTCTGACCCTCAACAATGACTTTTAAAATCGAAAAGACAAAAAAAATAATAATAAATTGATCACTGACTCGTTAATCATACTAAGCTACCTTCTCCGATCAATATGATATTTTGATCGCAGCAGGAGGAGACTATGTTGAAATTGAGGGCCATGCTCTAAAAATTAGCAATTTGCAGAATCACTAGCCAGCACTATCAATACTGAAATTTAGTCCTCCTTATTGGAGTGATCCGCTTCACCATAGGAAATAGTAGGAAGTTTTCCACAGTCATAAACCACTGCCAGTCTAGCAAGCCAGCTGAAAAAATACTTGTAAAATGCTCTGTCCCTGAGAAATTTTATCCACCACTTGTCTCCTTGCTGCATCCGTCCTGATAAATACGATGCTGTGACAAGCATGGCGGCACGCCACCTCCTTTCCTTCACATAATCATCTATGGCTTTAGCCATGTCTCCTGGAACAATCAGTCCTCCATTGTTTATAATTGAATTGCCAATGTGTCTGCCCAAAACCACGGCATCTTCTAGTGATGCACCACCACCGTTTCCTAGATCAGGAGTCATGGGGTGCATAGCATCACCAGCTACTGTCACATTTCCTTTGCTTAGTTTTCCAATTATGATCCCCCATGGAGGCCTAAACATCAATGGTGCCCATGATAATGAGGAAAGATCGGCATGCCGGACCACGTCCAGGTATTCTGAGGGAAATTTTTCTGTACATTTCTCAAGTACTTGTCTCTGTATTTGCTCTGCCTCTCCTTCCATGTTTTCCCCTGAAATGGAAATTATTTCACAATAAAACTTCCCCTGAAATGATTTCATCAGGTGAACCAATATGAACAGTGCGAAGTGCTAACCTTGACTGACTAAAAACCAGTAAAGTTCCCTGTCATTGAGAGGAACAAAACCAGGCCTAGTGGTGCTCTCATCCAAGAAAAGACGTACTTCTTGCTTAAATCCATGGCCTTCAGGAAAAACTGCTAAACCCCGCACCGCTGATCGACCTGAATGGACCAGTTCTGCCAGTCCTAGCCATCGTGCCACTACCGAGTGCACCCCATCGCAGCCTATCAGAACCTTGGATTTGACGGTAGTTCCATCTTCCAAGTGTACAGCAGCCATGGAAGCATCACCTCCTTGTTCTAGACTTTGAATAGCAACTAGCTTCGAAGAGAATCGAATTGAGTCAGTTGCCAATTCCTCTGCCAGTGCCTCTAACAGCACTTTACGGTGAAGTGTCCTAATTCCTTGTCGAGGGTAGAGGACTTCTTGAACTTCTCCAGTACTAACATTGGTCACGTATCCCCTAAATCGTGAGGAAAAAGAAGTTCACGAGAAATTAATATATCATCCAAAGCATGGTATTAAAATCCAAATTCAAGAACATGTAAATAATCAAACATAATGAAAAGAAAAAAGTAACATGGTGAAACAACTTATTACTTGATTGAAGGAGTATAAAGGGGGATGAGCTTGTGAGAAACACCAAGAGCATCAAGGGCAAGCCAAGCATTTGGAGTTAGGGTCAAGGCTGTGCCAGTGGCTCTTAGCCCTTCTGATCTCTCTAACACCAGGGCTCGAACCCCTACTCTTTTCAAAGCCACTGCTGTTGCCAAGCCTGCAATTCCTGCCCCAACTATCACCACATCCTCTATCAGTTCCATTTCTTCTTCTTCTATGTGTGTGTTGCCAATTACATTGGGTATTCGACTTCATGGTGTTCTAATTTATAACTCCATGCGCTTGGGTTCCAAGTCTGGCGTTGACCAAAAATAGATTTGCGTACCATGCCTGGCAAGCAAGCAAGAACGTTGAAGGAGAATACATTGAAGGCTGCCGCCTTTTGGACCCAATTTATGACATGTACTCCCATAAAACCTGGCCCGCCTGGCAGGCTAAACCAACAAGTAACCTGTCGATATGACCTCCTAACCCGATGCCTCGTTTTAAATTAAACCCGGGTTCCTTTTTCTTTTCAAAGTGATATTTATTATTATTGAAACAAAATTATTTTAGATTCACTCAAGTGAACTTAGATTATACTTTGAATTAGAGATGCAAGATTGAATCAAGTTTAATAACTCGGGCACGGTGATCTAAACTCCCTATGTTCTAAAATTCACCCATGATGACTTAAAATTTATCGAGGCAAGGTAAGATTCGAATATCATTTTGAAATTGGCAACCTCCATTTCTACAAGTCGTATGTACGTCTCAGCCTATCGCTTTTGTAGCTGCTGGTAGATAGAAATTTCTGCAGCTGGAACATGGCACACCATGATGCAACGCATGATTGCTTTCAGCAGAAATCCTTTGGGCAAATGCCGTTTGACAAGTCAACAGTCTCTTTCTTTGAACCATATTCTTCTGGTCAAATCTGATAGACAAGCAGAGGGTAAGAAACTTTGAAAAATCTCTAGAAACTTCTCTTTAATCTAATCTTTGCTATAGAAATAATAAATTGATATATGATTAACTCAATTTAAAAATTTATATATCATCAAAGTAAAATAAATATTTTTTTACATTAAGTAAATAAATTTAATATCTCTTAAAATAAAAGGAAATCAATAAGATTATAAGTATATTAATTAAACAAAGTTCTCTAATTATTATTATTTTTTACCACCAAATGAAGTTAATATTGAAAGCAATTCTTATTCACTCGATAGTAGCTTTGGTAATAAAGTTTGTGAAATTATTCTAAATAAACTTTTAATTAAGATGAGAGCTTCAACAATCAAATAAATACCTTTTCTTCTTACTGTAATCACTAACAATAGTCACGGATTTATAGAAATTAGAAAGTATACATGTCATCTCAAAACAATTCAAGAAGCTTAAATAACATAATTTTGAACAAAAAAAATAAATACTTAATTTTAAAATAATTATAATGATAACATTACTTCTCACAACTTACTAATGGAGATGGTGTGTATTTTTCTTGAACTGAAAATTAAAGTTTAGTTCACAACTAATAGAAAATTAACAAAAATAGAGAAAAAAAATGTTGCAAAGCCTCTATTTCAACTATGTTCTGCTCTATTTATTTTCTTTCTTAGCTGCCAAATTTCTTCAGAATTCTTAGGCTAATTAGAAATCCTTATGTTAGTTAACTCCTTCCTTCTTTATATAATTCTTAAGGTTGGTTAAATCTTTTAGAATTTGGTTGAAAATAGACTATGCTTCTAACTTTGTTGCAATTTGAATTTTGTTTCTAATTTGGTTTGTTGTAATATCCGACCATCTCAGTTATATATTTTCATTCATAGCATATTAGAGGCTTGATCTATATTTTTATTAGGTTCTAAGGCCTACCTTTTTCTATGTCAAACTTTCAGCTGTAATGAGATGTTCAACATCATTAATTTCCTCATCAGATTAGGAGATCAATCTCATCCTTCATATTGTATCTGACTTTTCGTCTTCAAAATGATTTTATCTAATCCGGAATCCCTATAAAAATTGTAATCGTAGATGTCTAGATGATTTTGGGTTTTTAAATCATATGATTTTGATGTTTAAGACTCAAGATATGCTTGTTTGAATTTGTAATGTGAAAGTAGAGAATCCTGTTATAAGTAGGATTTCGATTTAATTTTGCAAGTCTCATTAAAAGTCCAATAGAACTTAATATGTTTATTTTAAGTTTGATTTAGCCCACATTCACATTATAAAATTATAACTTAGTAAAAAACTTGTCATAAGAAACAAGGTCCAAAACATAAAATATAAAAATTTTTATTTTATAACAATTAATTCACAAAATCTCATACGCATACTAAACTTATAAAAATAACTTTTAATAAGCTCAAATAAGTTCAACATATGTTAAAAATATGGTATAAAAGGAATGAATATATATATATAATTTGCACTTATCAGTCATATAAATAATAATAATAATTCAAAATAAAGAAATATTATCTAATGCATTTAGATTAAATTTGAATTCAAAAAATTAGAAGGAGTTTTCTTAAATACTAAACCTCATCGTTCAATTTACATTAATGATATTTATTATGTGTACACATATTAGTTTATGCATGAATTTCTCACCTTACTGGGGTAAAATGAATGAGTTTTACAACATCTTATTGGCATATTATTTTGAAAACTTGTTAATCAACTATGTCAAAAATTTAATTATGTTGATAATCACGAGATTTTTTAAATAACTTTCACACATCTCAATTGAGTAGACACCCAAATTAAACTCCTTGATGATGTTTTAGCCAACTATGTTATTTTATTTCTGTTTTTATGAGTTTTATGCACTTTTTATATTGTCATAACCAAAATTTTGATTTTTTTTGTTTATTTACTAAAATTTTTTGATAAAAAAAGTAAATGAAGAATGAATTAAAATTTGAATTAATGAAAACATGATTGGAAAGTTTAAATATTTAATTAAACTCTTGACTAGTTTAATTAATTAAATCAAGGGTTTAATTGGAGAATTAATAAATTTTGAGATTTAATTGAGCTTGGGATTAAGTTAATTAATTAAATTAAAAGAAATTGAGGAATTAATGAGTTTGAGGACTTAATTAAACTTTGACTTAATTAATTAAAAGAATCAGGGGTTTAATTGAAGAAATACCAAAGTTTGGGGTTTATTCAGAAAATTGCTGGAAAATTAAAATCCAAGGACTAAATTGAATAGTTTAGAAATTCAGGACTATTGTGTAAACAACGTACCAATTTAGGGATCTAATTAAAATTAACCCATAAAGGGCAAAAATTGAAAGAAATTTTAATTGAATTAAGATCCCAATTGTTAAGTTTAAAATGTTCAGGGACCAAAGTAAAAAATAACCTAAGGATAAACGGCGCCATTTGGAAGTCCTGTTCTGCATCCCTTCCATTTCGCGCGGAGAATCCCGGTTCCACAGGAAATCGACAACAGTCGTGGATCACGTCTCTTTCCTATGATCTCATC
>NW_011500003.1:204826-206385 GCF_000495115.2 Populus euphratica
TGATATTTACCAGCGCCAGAGTTGGAAATATCTGTAGTTAAATATTCACTGACGTAGCAGAGTCGGGAATAAAAAAATAACTAATTTAAATTTATTTTATTTTTATAGCTACGTGATATTTACCAGTGCCAGAGTTGGAAATATCTGTAGTTAAATATTCACTGACGCCAGAGTCAGAAATATTACACGCAAAACCATCATAGTATAAACCAAACAAAAAAAAATGTTGGCAATTAAGGACAAAGATCAGCAATGCAGCCTGCCTTAGGTAGGACGTTTAAGGGGTGATAGTATCTTTCTTTTTACGTAACCAGTCTTGGACCATTAGAATCTCTATTGACCAGTTAGGGTTCCTAGTAACCATAATACTAGGTGACGACTCTTTAAATAAAGAATATCCTCATTAAAGAACAGGATGCCAGAAATCCGTTCTTTCAAAGATTTAAATAATTTTTAAGGTCGCTGCGATGTGACAAAATGATGACTCCACTGGGGACTAAGACTAAGCTTTGTCTTTATTTGTCAAAATTGTTATCAATGCTTGTTGTGTTGTTTTTTTTTGTTGTATTTGGTTTATTTTATTTATTTTTATAGCTTTAACATCCATATTTATTCATGCCATCATATATATTGGATATGCATTGATGCCTTCACACACCACGCATTTCATAATAAATATATGTTATATAAACTTTATGTTAAGTGGGAGAGTAGCGGTACCCCAATGGCTTTAGCCTGGGTAAGACTCGTGAAACCATCCAACTTTCGCTTGATTGTTTACTCGATAGTGGTTGGTACGCCTAAACTGATATTATTTAGGGCCTCTATCTTCATGCTACTTGTAAGCCTCATATCAACCTTTCGAGAATGATCACTGAGCATGCGAAAGACCTTTCAAAGACTAGATAGTAGCCTACCTTGAGCATTTAATGACTAGAACTTACCCTTTAAGTTGTTCCCTATGTAAATCTCACTAAGGCAAGCTTAACGTATAACATCTTTATTACAGGATTGTTTTTAGGTGACATAATGGTCGTTAATCGTGAAATCACAATGGTTGAGTATGGGCTTGAATTTGAATCATTGCATATGACTGAGGGAGACTGCCTTAGACTGGATGACAGTGGGATACCGTTGCTAAAAGATGTGAGATGCGTAATAAATGATGCCAGTCGTTTGCTTCCATTCACCAAATACTTGGCCGATGAGGTAGAATTTACTAAGATGTATGGGAGAGTTTTGCATCTTCTAAATGTTCCAGTACTGCCATTAGCCATAAAAACCTTAATTTATTTTTAGGATCCTGAAAATCGATGTTTTACATTTGGGAATATCGACATGGTTCCTACCATTGAAGAATACGGTGTTTTGACAGAATTTCCCGAGGATATCCATAAGGTTTACTTTCATCAAAAGATTAAGAATACTATAGAGGAGCTTGCTAAGCTATTGGAATCTGTCAAATGAGCTTATATAGAGAAAAAAATAATTCTGGGGGTTTGAGATGGAAATGACTAGAAGAGCTTTTGATTGCTAAAAAGTCTAATATTGATGCTAAT
>NW_011500003.1:208282-210731 GCF_000495115.2 Populus euphratica
AAAGGTTCTATGAGATGTTGTGTTCCATTGTTGTTCATTTGGATGGTAAGCCATATAGAGTCCGAGACACCAGTATTCCGAAATTTTTGGTGGTTTGATCAAAAGCCACTCGAGTTATTTGTATCAAGTGAATGGGAAAACTTTTCTGAAGATGATTGGAGGGTAAAATTGCAAGGAATTCTGCAAAACCATTTTAATTGGAGAGCTCCATGGATGAAAAATGTAGCATACCTAATGGGCTATGGAAAAAAGCCTTGGGTACCTTTGATTGGGGTGACTGGGTATATTAGTTATGCACCTGCTTTGGTTACAAGACAACTTGGGGGCATACAAAGCATCCCAAGAACAATTGGCTTATCTCAATTCACTAGAGTCTACAAAGGCGTATATAATGAAATGCTGGAGAGCATTAAGCATGATTGGGGTTCTTTGGTGATAGTTAAAAAGGAGATAGGTGTAAGGAATCCTACAGTTAGTGAAAGGTATCCCGAATGGCGTAATGGAGGAGTCTCTTATATGGCAGAAGTTTCTGAATATGTGGGCACTCGAAGGAAAAGAGTGAACAGTGAAGAAGAATTAAGGGAACAAGTAAAATTATTACAAGCTGAGCTTAAAGCAAAGGAGGAGTAGAGAGTGTCCTTGGAGTAGCAGTTAGCCAAAGAAAGAGCTGTGAGAAAAACAGTTGAAGAAGAAAGGGACTCTGTGGGTCAAGACTGGATAAAGGCAAAGGATGAATTGAAGACAATTAATAAGGACATGACATATTATATGGCAAAAGCTAAGCATTGAGAAGAGTCAGCTATTAAGATGCAAGCTGCATTAAAAGTGCGTCGGGCGGACGTAGTCAAACTTAAAGACCAATTGGGGAGAGCGGAGATTGAAATAGTCAACACTAAACATGTGACTAAAATACATGAAGAGCAAAGAGCAGAGTTGAATGATCATAAGGTTGAAGTAGAAGCATTGAGATCTAAGCTGGAAAAAGAAAAATTGAAGACCACAAAGCTTATGGAAAACCAGAAAATGATAAAACAACATAATCAAACATTGGACAATGCCAATAACCTTTTATCTAGAAACAACTTGATTCATACTGAGAGGATAAGAGAATTACAAGATCAAATTGATAGAGCAGTTGCAGAAGCCCATTTATTACGAGTGGAAGCCCGCCAAGTAGGAGGAGACATAATGAAGTATCGAAGAAGCATGGATAACACCGATCTTTTTTTAAGAGCAATAGCTACTAAAGGCAGTGTTTTTTCTCCTGTAATAGATTAGATTAATTTTTCATTGTAAGCTTTTAAATAAGTAATGAAAGGGTTAGACCCACATTTTCAAAAAAAAAAAAAAAGTGTATATGGCTGAAAGCCCAAATGTCAAAAAGCTGAGCAGATCTCTCCTCAGCATTACAGCAATGATATCAAGTTCAAGCTCAACCGATATATCTAATGAATAACGACCATATGCCACCAACAAAGCATGAATCTATATCTAATAGTTGTATTCACATTCATGCATCTCATACATTTGCTTATAGATTGTCATATTCTGCATATAACAGGTGAAATATAGGTCTCCAACTGAAACGTATCCATAATACTCGTTCACGAAAGAAAATGGAAAATGAAGAAAGAGCTCAATTAGAAATGCAACACTAAAGAGAGTTAGAAAGCCTGAAAGAGGATGTGGCAAGGCTCTCTAGCTTGCTCGAGCAAGCTTTGAGGCCTAGAGCTGGAGAAGGAACATCTTCTCAACAAACATGTACACCTCAGCCTCCGCCTTCTTTTATTCAACCATTCGAACCTCAACATGCTGCTCCTTTTGCACTTACTCAATCAGCAATTCCAATGAGGATCCCCTATATTGTGTTGACAGAAGAAAAACCTCAAAGGAACAAGATAATAGAGGAAAATGGTCATGAGAAACTAGCTGCCTTAGAAGAAAGAATGAAGGCAATAGAAGGGAATAGTTTGTATGATCCCGTGAAGGCCGCTGAAATGTGTTTAGTGCCTAACGTGGTTATTCCTAGAAAATTCAGAGTTCCAGAATTTGTTAAATATACCGGAACTCAGCGCCCAATTACTCATCTTAAAGCATATTATAATAAGATGGCTGAAGTAGTCCATGATGAGAGATTATTGATCCATTTCTTTCAGGACAGTTTAAGTGATGCTGCTCTTGCTTGGTATATGCGTTTGGATAATACCAAGATTAAAGGATGGAAGGACTTGGTTGATGCTTTTGTTAGACAATATAAGTTCAACATGGATATTGCCCCAGATAGATCAAGTCTGCAAGCCATGGAAAAAGGCAATAAGGAGTCTGTAAGAGAATATGCCCAAAAGTGGCGTGAATTAGCCGCACAAGTAAGTCCTCCATTATTAGAAAGGGAGATGACTGGCTTATTTTCCAATACTTTCAAAGCCCCGTACTTTGAGTACTTGGTAGG
>NW_011500003.1:211262-293240 GCF_000495115.2 Populus euphratica
TGAATTAGCCGCACAAGTAAGTCCTCCATTGTCGGAAAGGGAGATGACTGGCTTATTTTCCAACACTTTCAAAGCCCCGTATTTTGAATACTTGGTAGGTAGTGCAGCATAAAATTTCTCTGATTTGGTGGTCATAGCTGAAAGGATCGAACAAGCTGTTCGGACAGGTAGGATCGTGGATCCTACTGAAAAAAAAAGGTTTTATTGGAAAGAGGAAAGAAACGGAAGTTCACAATGTTGAAAGGGAAAGTAGAGGGAAGAAAACCTACCAAGATAATTACAGCTTCAAAAGTATTCCACCTACCCCCTCTATATCCAATATAAAATTCTCTTCACCTACAAACACCCAAACCAACCCAATAAACACCCAAACCAATAATGCCTACCGCCCAAGAAGAAATTTTCCAGCAAATTAAGTGCAACATCCACCATTACCCATGTCTCTTACTGAAATGCACCAAAGATTGCTTAGTATTGGTCAAATAGCACCTATTTCATTAGAACCTTTACAACCACCATTTCCCTTTTAGTATAAACCCGATCAAAAATATGAATACCATGCTGGTGCTATCGGTCATAATATTGATGGATGTATTGCATTCAAAAGAAAAATCCTTCAGCTCATCAAAGCTGGTTGGATTTCTTTTGATGAGTCTCCAAATGTGAATTCTAACCCTCTACCAAATCATGCTTCTAGAAGTGGGGGAGTTAATAATTTGGAGATAAGAAGGGGAAGTACATCAACTTTAAGGGTGACTATGGATAGATTGTATGGGATGTTGAGGCAAACAGACTATCTCAAGACACTAGTCAAAGTACAAACGATAAGGAATGTGAATGAATATTTTAAGTATCATCAGCAGCTTGGGCATGATATCGACTCGTGCGAGGAGTTTCATTTGGAGGTAGAAAATATGATGACGTTGGGAGTATTAAGATTAATGAAACCCAAAGAAGATGAATTGGTAGGAACAATGACTGGTGGTAACAAGAAAGTGGAAGTTTATAGATATATACCAACCGAAAAGGGTCCACCGAAAATGATCCTAACCAAGCCTAATAATACTGTTAGCGGGAGTTTTAATGCCCAACCCTATAATTATGGTTATTCCTTTCAGAACACAAATCCTGCCCCTGTTTTCCATGCTGAAATAGGAGGACTCACTCGGAGTGGGAGATGTTTTACTCCTGAAGAGTTGGAAAATCATAAAAAAGCCAAAGGAAAGGATATGGTGGAATTGACAAAGACAGATGAGGTTAATAAGCCAATAAGTGATGAAGAGGCTAATGAATTTCTGAAATTGATGAAGAACAATGAATATAGTGTGGTTGATCAGCTAAAGAAAACACCGGCTAGGATTTCTTTGTTGTCATTAATATTGAGTTCAGAATTGCATAGGAACGCGTTTCATAAGGTTCTTAATGAAGCATATGTTCCTCAGGATATCACACAAGACTCCATAGAACATTTGGTGGGCAGGATTCAAGCCACCAACTACCTCTACTTTACCGATGATGAGCTAGATCATGAAGGGACCGGTCATAATAAACCATTGCACATCACGGTAAAATGCAAGGATTGTGTGGTCGCTAAGGTGCTTATAGATAATGGTTCTGCTCTCAATGTATTGCCAAGACATGTACTTGATAAAATGCCAATTGATGCCTCTCACATGAAGCCAAGTACCATGATTGCTAGGGCATATAATGGATCACCTCGACCAATCATTGAGAGTATTGATGTTGAACTAATCATTGGCCCACAACCATTTCAAGTCACATTACAAGTAATGGACATTCATCCATCATATAACATGTTACTTGGGAGACCTTGGATCCATGCAGCCCGAGCTGTCACATCTTCTTTACATCAATGGGTCAAGTTTATCATCAATGGAAATTTGGTGACTGTGAAGGCTGAGGAAACTTTATCAACAATGAAAAATGTGTCGATCCCTTACATGGAAACTAAAGAAAGTAAGGATGGAAATCTGCATGCATTTGAAGTTATAAATGCTGAATGGGTACCAGAAAATATGATACGAAGGAAACCAG
The DNA here is from genome assembly GCF_000495115.2 of Populus euphratica. Lineage (NCBI taxonomy): Eukaryota > Viridiplantae > Streptophyta > Magnoliopsida > Malpighiales > Salicaceae > Populus > Populus euphratica. The sequence continues at coordinate 213,318 of NW_011500003.1, forward strand.
AAATTTTTGGAGCAGCAAAAATGGCTGCTAAATACTTCTTAAAGCATGGACTGCCATTTCAATATGACCACACTACTGGAATGCCTGAGAGGGTTAATGTGATAAAAATGAAGTGCGTGGATCAAAGGTTTGGATTAGGGTTTAAGCCTGGGAAAGCAGATTTCAAAAGAGCAGCTGAAATTAGAAGAGAAAAAGAATGGCCCGGATTGAAAGGAGAGAACCAGATGAAGATCGAATGGAGATCCCACCAATCCATGTAACGTTCCCAAGACCCGCATATGTGATAAAAACTGAAGATTATGAGGGAGGACTAAGAAAGGAATTCAATGGTGTTACTATCAATTATCTTGAAAAAGTCAGTGAACAAGAGTTAAAGGAAGAAGATAGTATTCATGAACAGTTGCCCCAGCTGACTATTAGTGTTTTAGAAGATGGCTCATCAGAATTCATGAGGAAACTGGCAGAGGGATAAGATTTAACAAATTGGGAAATTCATGAAGTTCCAATTATTTTCAAAAAGTAATGTTTGTTTACTTGTTTGTTGTTTTGGTTATTTGTATTGTTTGAATAATTGTGCCTTGCCAATCATCATGGCTTAAGAGATTGACAATAAGGTTTTGTGGTTGAGCCCTTCTATCCTTTAAATTTCAATGAGATCATGCATACTTTCTTTCAATCATGTTTTTCTTTTTCTCTATTCATTTATTTAATTTCCCAGAACTATATACTCATAACCGAAACACTTTCCACTTTCAGGAAATCTAAAAGCGGATTGTCATACACCTCACAAACTCATTGCACTGTGGATAATTGGCTTAACTTTGATGAAAATATAATTGTCATGGATGAGGAAGAGTTTGGTGTAGAGGATATCCATGAGTTCCCAAGGTTAGTCGAACAATCTGACCGCACATGGAAGCCTGCAAAAGAAGAATTAGAATTGATAAATATGGGCACCGAGGATAATAAAAGGGAGTTGAAGATAGGGAAGTTAGTCTCTGCTGACGAAAGAGGGAAATTGATTGCTCTTTTACAAGAATATGTTGATGTTTTTTCCTGGTCTAGATACTGATATTGTGGTATATAAACTACCTTTGATAGAAGGTTGTAAACCAGTTAAGCAAAAGTTGAGGAGGACAAGGCCAGATATACTAATCAAAGTGAAAGAAGAAATAACGAAATAGTGGGACGCTGGATTCTTGGAAGTGGTCGATTATTCTCAATGGGTGTCCAATATCGTAGTAGTACCCAAGAAAGATAACAAAATCAGGGTATGTGTGGATTTCCGAGACTTGAATAAGGCAAGCCTGAAGGATAATTTTCCTTTACCCCATATAGATGTGCTAGTGGATAGTGCTGCTAAGAGTTTTACTTACTCTTTTATGGATGGTTTCTCTGGGTATAATCAAATTAAAATGGCCGAGCAAGACAAGAAGAAAACAACAATTGTCACCCCATGGGGAACATATTGCTATAAAGTTATGCCATTTGGATTGAAAAATGCTGGGGTAACTTATCAAAGAGCAATGGTGACACTATTTCATGATATGATGCACAAAGAAATTGAGATATATATGGATGATATGATTGCTAAGTCTAAAGATGAGGAAAACCATATCCCAGCTCTGAAGAAATTGTTTGAAAGGCTGAGAAAATATCAATTAAAGTTGAACCCTGTAAAATGCACATTTGGGGTGAAGTCGGGGAAGTTATTGGGATTTATGGTAAGCAATAATGGCATAAAAGTAGACCCTGACAAAGTAAAGGCCATACAAGCTATGTCAGCTCCTAAAACCGAGAAAGAAGTTTGAGGTTTTTTAGGGCGTTTAAATTACATTGCTCGATTTATTTCACAATTTATAGTCACTTGTGAACCGATCTTTCGATTACTTAAAAAGAAAAACCCTGGAGTATGGGATGAAGACTATCAAAAAGCCTTTGATAAGATCAAACAATATCTACAGAACCCACCTCTATTGGTACCGCCTGTGCCCGGGAAGCCTCTCATTTTATATTTAACAGTGACTGAATTAGCAATGGGCTGTGTGCTTGGCCAACATGATGAGACCGGAAGAAAAGAACAAGCCATCTACTACCTTAGCAAAAAGTTCACTGAGTGTGAATCTCGTTACAGTATGATTGAGAAGTTGTGTTGTGCTTTGGTATGGAGTGCGAAAAGACTCCGAGAATATATGCTATATTATACCACTTGGTTAATTTCAAAGATAGATCCTTTAAAATATATTTTTGAAAAACCATACATGTCAAATAGGTTGGCCAGATGGCAAATGTTGTTGGCTGAATATGATATCATCTACAAAACAAGAAAATCCATGAAAGGAAGTGCAATCGCAGATCATTTAGCTGATAATGCCCTTGAAGACTATGAGCCATTAAATTTTGACTTCCCTGATGAAGATGTGCTAGTAATAGAAAGTGATTGGTGGACCATGTACTTTGATGGTGTAGTGAATGTGTCTGGTAATGGAGCTAGTGTTGTAATAATTTCTCTAGAAGGAAAACAATATCCCATCTCCATTAAACTGCAATTTAGTTGCACAAACAACATAGCTGAATATGAGGCTTACATTCATGGATTAAAAGCTGCATTGGAACTGAAGATACGAAAACTAGAGGTATATGAAGACTCCATGTTGATAATCTGTCAGACAAAGGGGGAATGACAGACAAAAGATGAGAAATTGAAACCATATCAAGAATATCTCTCCAAGTTGGCTGAAAAATTTGAAGAGATAGAGTTCAATAATTTAGGAAGGGATAAGAATCAGTTTGCGGATGCTTTAGCAATCCTGGCCTTTATGGCTACAATCGATTGTGGTATCAGAGTACATCCTATAGGCATTGATATCAAAAGTTCTCCTGCTCATTGTTATTTAATAGAATAAGAAATTGATGGCAATCCTTGGTATGCAAATATAAAAAGATTCATTCAATATCGGGAATATCCTTCTGAAGCTTCAAAAATAGATAAGAAGACATTGAGAAGAATGACCATGGAATACTTTCTAGATGGAGAAATCTTATACAAAAGGGCATTTGATGGGACTTTATTAAGATGCCTAGACAGATTAGAAGCCAATAAAGCTTTGTATGAAGTACACGGAGGAATTTGCACCACCCATGCAAATGGACACGTGATGGCGAGACAGATGCAAAAAGCTGGGTATTTTTGGATGACTATGGAGAAGGATTGTATAGAATTAGTATGAAGATGTCATAAATGTCAGGTGTATAGTGACAAAATCAATACGCCTCCATTGCCCTTATTCAATATGGTGTCACCTTGGCCATTTGCAATGTGAGGGATAGATGTGATTGGGCCTATTAATCCAAAAACCAGCAATGGTCATCGATTTATCTTGGTCGTAATTGATTATTTTACAAAATGGGTGGAGGCCTGTTCATATACTCATGTGACGCAGAAAGTGGTCAAGCGTTTCATTGAGAGAGACCTAGTTTGTAGGTATGGTTTGCCATAAAGGATAGTAACCGATAACGCCAAGAATTTCAATGGGAAGATGATCGTGGAATTATGCACTAAATGGAAAATCAAGCATTCCAATTCATCCCCTTACCGACCAAAGATGAATGGTGCTGTTGAAGCGGCTAACAAGAACATAAAGAAGATTGTCTAGAAAATGGTGGTTACATATAAAGATTGGCAGGAATGGCTTCCTTATGCTCTACATGCATATCGAACAGCAATAAGGACGTCCATTGGGGCTACACCTTATTCATTAGTTTACGGAATGGAGACAGTGATGCCTTTGGAAGTAGAGATTCCTTCTTTAAGGGTCCTTATGGAATCTAAGCTAGAAAAGGCTAAATGAGCAAGAATACAATATGAACAGCTAAATATGATAAGTGAAAAGAGATTACCTACAATTTGTCACCACCAACTATATCAAAAAAAGGTAGCAAGAGCATATGACAGAAACGTTCGACCAAGAGAGTTTGAAGCAGGAGATCTTATATTGAGAAAAATCCTATTACTACCTAATGAAAATCATAGCAAGTGGGCACCCAATTATGAAGGTTCCTATATAGTAAAAAAAACATTCTCTGGAGGAGCGTTGATACTGACAAGAATGGATGGAGAAGAGTTGAGTAGGCTAGTGAATTCCGATTCTGTGAAGAAATATTATCCATGATTGTATAAGTTCTCATCTAATCAATAAAAGTTTTGCCAATAAATTCACTTTGCATGTCTTTGCTCTCTCTTATAAATGTTTATTGATATCAAAGAATCAGTAAATACAACCTTGAAGCCTTGCATGATCTCATAAATTCAATTCATTATCCTTAACAAAATCAGTTTCCCTATTAGAGTTTGGAAGAATTGATTTGACATTTTGATTTCGAAAAGTAATTTGATGTTTATTCAAAAATGATATTTTTGACATTCTACTTGTAAAATGACAAGTGAATCAAGCAACTCCATTATTGAGGTGACTAAATTATAAACAAAAAAAATTTTATAAAAAAAAAGAAAAAAAAGAAATGAATAAACACCTTTACCCCATTACTCTTGAATCATGTGTTTTTTTTAATGTATGAATAATGGTATGCAGTGAACTTGTTGCTCATAACTCATGAAATGAGGAAAGGTCATCTTTGTTATTCCTTTCACGTTCTAAAATAAGTACATCCCTTGCAAACCTTTTTTGAGCCTAAATAATTTTTTCTTTCATAAAAAAAATCCCGACTAGGATCACACCCTACATTAGGGGCAAGTGAAATTTCAATTATCAAGAAAAATGATAAAGCTGTGAGAAAGCCAAAAGTCAAAAAGCCCAAGAAACTCAAATGCTAGAGGGCATGCCCAAATCACAAAAAAAAAAGTGATAACCAAGATAAAGTGAGTATGCTCTATAGCAAAGCAATGAAAAAGAAAAAAAAAGCAGCAAATCAAAGAAGAGCGCCAAAAGAAAATTTGAATGACATCAATAGTCAAACTGTTAATAGTGATCCTCAGTCTTTGAAGCCCTGAAACACTCTTTGAGCCTTATGAATCATTTTCTTTCATAGCAAAAAACCACAGCCTATGTTACGTGCCTATAGAAGTCCTTTCTAATCAAGCAAGCAATCAACCTAGAACAACAAACAATGCTCTCAAAATAAAAAGAATACTTTTTCATAAGATTCATGACATCAAGAATAAACTACTCATTATTATTTATGCTGATAAAAATAAATATGCAAAAAAAAAAAAGACAAGTTCTTCTCATACAAAACCTCGAGCTTTTTCTCGAGCCCTCAACTCTGAAAACCTATAAAAACAAAAGGTCATAATATCATGATATATTTTCACCAAAGACCTCATTGCCAAACACAAGAGCAAATAATATCTTTTTCAAGAAAGAAAATAACCAAGGAGTTGCAAGATTTCAAAAGCAAATTGTTATTAGACTCACATTAAAATAATTTTTATTTCAAAATGCAAGATCAAGATTTCAAGATTTATTCTAGACTCATATTCCTTCACCAAACAGAAAAAAAATAGAAATGAGAGAATGACCTCTTAAAACCATTATTTGTCCAAATCACTAACAGAGCACACTTAGAGGCAATAACCAATACAAGGGGGCAACATTGTGTTTAAAAGGAAAACTTCTAGAAAAGGAGATGGTAATTTCCTTCAACCAGACAAGGGGGCATTTTGGTTTACAAAAGACAGCTCAATCTTTTCAGCAAGTGACACCGAATGTTTCTAGCAGTGAAACGAGGAGTAATGAGTGGTCCTCTCAAATTATTTAACGAATCAAAAAATCTTTAGCAAGTAAGTGGGTGACGATGGGCACTAAAAATACTGAGTTGTGCAAACAAATTTGGAAATAGACTTACATAGGGCAACTCAAGTGGGCTAGAAAGTTAAAACGATAAAGATGACTCAAATTAGATAGCAAGATCTCACCAACCGAGCAACGAGAAGATTAAGAAGAAACGGGGGCCTATATTTCAAATAAGGTAAAGATGCATACATATCATTTAAACTTTGAGACATTGCACAATGAGTTTTGCAAATTTTATTAGAGAAAATTCTAATAGAATCCATCATGTAGAAGACCAACTGGAAATGGCGAACATTGAACTTACTGTTGGAAAATTTTCACTTTTAAGAATTTTTCAACTTGAGCAGGCCGTCCATGAGAATTAGGCCACCTAAAAAATCTATCTATTTTTCCACCACCTTTCAGTTTCCACTCTTGAGGTAGTGCATTTCCTATCCTACCTCCATTCAAGCGTGCCTTTGAGCCCTCATCTTATCTCCATTCGAGCGTGTCTTTCAACCCTCGTCTTATCTCCATTCGAGAGCGCCTTCGAGCCCTCAACCATCAAAGGTAGTGCATTTCCTATCCTATCTCCATTCGAGCGCACCTTCGAGCCCTCATTTCCTTCGACCATCTGGGTAGGTAACCCATTACAATATACCATCTGGGCAGGTGACCCATTACAATGTGACCATCTGGGAGGTAACCCATTACAATATACCATCTGGGTAGGTGACCCATTACAATATGACCATCTGGGAGGTAACCCATTACAATATACCATCTGGGCAGGTGACCCATTACAATGTGACCATCTAGGTAGGTAACCCATTACAATATACCATCTGGGCAGGTAACCCATTACAATGTGACCATCTGGGTCGGTAACCCATTACAATATACCACCTTACACTAGGCAGGTAACCCATTACAATATAAAAACACAAAAAAAAAAATGGGTCTTCTCCCAAACAATTTGTTGCTAGATTCCTACATCTCTGTGTAAAGGTCATGTATCAATCTACTCTTTTCAAAATTCTAAAAAAAAAAAGCTCTTTCTGTATCTAATTTTCTTTATAAATTTACTACACAAAGCTAAAAGAAAATGAAATTTTCTTATATCGTTGCATAGTAAATATTATAAAGAGGGAGCAACTGTCATAACCAAATTTTTTATTTTTTTTTGTTTATTTACTAAAAAATTTTGATAAAAAAAGTAAATGAAGAATGAATTAAAATTTGAGTTAATGAAAATATGATTGGAAAGTTTAAATATTTATTAAACTCTTGACTAGTTTAATTAATTAAATCAAGGGTTTAATTGGAGAATTAATAAATTTTGAGACTTAATTGAGCTTGGGATTAAGTTAACTAATTAAATTAAAAGAAATTGAGGAATTAATGAGTTCGAGGACTTAATTAAACTTTGACTTAATTAATTAAAAGAATCAGGGGTTTAATTGAAGAAATACCAAAGTTTGGGGGTTATTCAGAAAATTGCTGGAAAATTAAAATCCAAGGACTAAATTGAATAGTTTAGAAATTCAGGACTATTGTGTAAACAACGTACCAATTTAGGGATCTAATTGAAATTAACCCATAAAGGGCAAAAATTGAAAGAAATTTTAATTGAATTAAGATCTCAATTGTTAAGTTTAAAACGTTCAGGGACCAAAGTGAAAAATAGCCTAACGATAAATGGCGCCGTTTGGAAGTCCTGTTCTGCATCCCTTCCATTTCGCGTGGAGAATACCGGTTTCACAGGAAATCGGCAACAGTCGTGGATCACGTCTCTTTCCCATGATCTCATCCACGATTTGAATAAGAGTCCTGCAAAGATTGGATTGACAAATGGAGGAGCTTTGGGAGCTCTATAAAAGGACTTGAAAACCGGAGAAGCAGAGGGATTGACAGCACTCAACAACAAGAAAAAACCAAAGAAAAAATAGAGCAGCATCCAAGGAAAAACAGAACACAATTACGTAAAACGAACCGAGCAAAAAAAACCCAAAACAAAGATCCAAATATAGAGAGAAAGAGAGAACAAAAGGATGGCACACGATAAGGAGAGACCCTGGGAATTGTCTTCAGACCTGCAAACAAAGAAGAAACCGGATTCAGCCAAAGAACACTCACAGCAAGCCGAAATTCACTGAAGATTCAAGAGGAAAGCACAGACAAGTGGTCACAGAAAGAAAACCAGAAGAAGCAGTAGACAGGAACCATCATCAACATTGCATGCACCTTCGGTCTCCAGAATTAGGAACTTTGGTCTCCAGTGGCAGGATCTTCGGAATCTCCAGAAACAGGTACACCCACACCCGTTGCTCTCTGTTTTGGGCTCCTATATATAAATTGCACTTGAACAGTGCGAAGGTAACTTCATTACCTTCGCACTATTGATGCACGCGTGACGGTGCTTCACGCGTGCATCAATTGTTTGCCCAGCCAGTCACTCGCTTAGGCTAGTGACCGGGCGGGGCCGCCCAGTCCCTGTGGGGCTGCGCTGAGCCCAGCCACCAATATATATGCTGGGCTGGGGTTAGCTCAGCCCAATAAAAAATAGAAAAAATAAAAATAAAAAAAAAAGTAAAAAATAAAAGATTTCAAAGTACAAAAATAAAAAATAAAAAATATATAGGCATGAATAAAAAAAATAATGTAAATTTATTGGTTTATTCACTGATGCTAAAGTCAGGAATAAAAATACCGGTTTAAATTTATATTATTTTTTATTTATTGTTTTATTATATTTAGCGAGAAAAAAATAAAAAATATGTACATGCATAAAAAATAATCTTTTTTGTTCACTTACGCCAGAGTCGGGAATATAAATACTGATTTAATTTTTTTTTGTGATGCATAAAAATAAATTTATTTGATTTGTTTATTCACTAACGCCAGAGTCGAGAATAAAAAAAATAACTGATTTAAATTTATTTTATTTTTATAGCTACGTAATATTTACCAGTGCCAGAGTTGGAAATATCTGTAGTTAAATATTCACTGACGCTAGAGTCAGCAATATTACACGCAAAACCATCATAGTATAAACCAAACAAAAACAAATGTTGGCAATTAAGGACAAAGATCAGCAATGCAGCCTGTCTTAGGTAGGACGTTTAAGGGGTGATAGTATCTTTCCTTTTATGTAACCAGTCTCGGACCATTAGAATCTCTGTTGACCAGTTAGGGTTCCTAGTAACCATAATATTAGGTGACGACTCTTTAAACAAAGAATATCCTCATTAAGGAACAGGATACCAAAAATCCATTCTTTCAAAAATTTAAATAATTTTTAAGGTCGCCACGATATCCGGGTGTGACATATTTTATGCGCTTTTTTTATTTTAGAATTTTGATTTTTGTTTACCTTGTAAAGTTATATTTCTAATCTAAAAGAGATGTAAACCTCTTGCGGGGAATGGCCTATCAGATTTTATTTCAGAAATAAGACCATAATTTAAGGTTCTTTATGATTGTGATATAACTCTATTTCGACTACTCTGTCTTTTTTTATACTCTTTATTTTTATTTTGCTTCCATCTACATCAATTATGTCCGTATTTAGCTAGAATATTAATTTCATCGCCAATATCCATGATTGATGCAACATTTTACAACAGTATTGAGTGTACAAAATCGATGTGTCTTTAAGATTGTTATGATTGAGATTTAGGTTAGATTGATATGAAAAAAAAATATATTTTAATAAAACTAAAAACTAAAAATATTTTAAAGACTCCAGTGAAAGAAAAAAAAGACATACTAGTTTAGAAAAAATTAATAAAAAAATTAAAAAATTTTATTTTTTTTAATTAATATTTTTTTATATTTTAAAATCATTTTACTTTGTTAATTTTAAAAATAAAAAAAATATTATTTTAATATATTTTTAAATAAAAAATATTTTTTTAAAAAATCACAATTACACTTGTGATGACTTGCAAGATTGGTTTTGTGATGACTTGCAAGATTGGTTGTGTAATTTGTATATTAATTACTAGTCGTAATTAGAGGTGGGTTCGTTCTATCTATTGTTGTTAGACCCCTCTCAAGAGTTGACCCGAAAAAAGCCTTTATATATATATATATATATATATATATATATATATTCAGAATGACAACATAATAAATAAACGCAATTATCAAGATGAAGGTTATTTGATAGCCTAATCCATCACAATTCATAAGTTACGAAACGTAACAAAATCGTATTTGTTTACATTTATATTAATTTATTGCTCTTATCAAATCCAATTTTAATAAAGATGGCCACCATATGTTACGAAGTCTATGCTAGTTTTTGTGGTTTTGATTTTAAAAATATTTTTAATTGTGGTATTAAAAAATAAGTTTAAAAAAGATATATTTAATTAAACTATTGTGAGGTATATTTTTTATTGAAAAATAAATAAAAAGTAGGTTTTATAAATAAAAAGTAAGTTATTTTAGCTTGTATAAAATTAAGAGGTGATCACTAGACAGTTCATAGATCCTTTTAAGACTAGGTAGAAAGTATACCTATCATGTAATGACCTAGAACTTCCTTTAGAGCATGATTTTCCTATATATTCATTTTGCATGGATTTTTTTCCATTCATATGCCTTTGCATCCATATAGATACATCCATCCATTGTAAATAACATACATACTTGCATGAGGCCAAAATATAGGTCCCCAAAGAGTCTATAACACCCGACTCTAAGCAAGAAACATGGAAGATGAAAAGCCTGCTCACCGTGATGGCCATTTCCAAGAAGAGTTAGACTCTCTAAAAGCAAGCGTAGCTCGCCTCACTAGCTTACTTGAGCAAACACTTAGAAATGCCTCTGGTGAAGGTCCTTCCAATCAACCAACTCAGCCTTTAACAACAGATTAAGCTGAAGAAACAATGAGTAGGCACGGTCAAGAACCTCCAACATTTGTGTACTCAATGCCATCAGCCCCAGCCCCTACAGTCTTAGATCCATTCGCCAATGAGTCCCATAAGACTAAGTCATCTAATGACATTGACAAAGATAAGATGGCAACGTTGGAAGTTCAGATTAGAGCCATTGAAAGGGTAGACTTATATGTTCCAGTACGGGCGGCGGAAATGTGATTGGTTCCAAATGTGGTTGTCCCAAAGAAGTTTCATGTTCCTGAATTTATCAAATACACTAGAACACAATGCCCTATGACTCATCTCAAATTCTACTACAATAAAATAACATAAGTAGTACATGATGAAAAACTACTAATGCACTTTTTTCAGGATAGCTTAGGTGGGGCAACATTAAACTGGTATATGAAATTAGACAACACAAGGATTCGAAAATGGAAGGACCTCGTAAATGCTTTCATCAAGCAATACAAATACAACATGGATATTGCTCCTGACAGAACCAATCTGTCTAACTTGGAGAAAGGAGATAAGGAAAGCATTAGGGAATATGCTTAAAGATGGAGAGACCTAGCTGCTCAAGTACATCCTTCGCTTTTGGATAAAGAGATGGTCACTCTATTTGCCAACACACTCAAGGCCCCCTATTATGAGCATGTAATGGGTAGTTCAGCCAAACAATTTACTGATGCTGTGGTAGTAGTTGAGCGCATAGAACAAGGAGTAAAGAGTGGTAGAATCTCTACACCTATGGATAAAAGGGGTTTCGAAAGGAAAGAAGTTGACTCATATCACACTCCATCCTTTTCATCCCAAATAGCCAACATCAATCTCATTTCATCTTTTCCTACCAGAAAACTTGAGCCTTAAACCAAACATCAAAGAGCCCATGAACAACTACCTACATTATCGCTGCCCTTAAATGAGATGTACCAAAAGCTACTGAGCGTCAGGTATATAACTCTTGAACCCTTGACACCTCTAAAACAACCTTACCCTAATTGGTATAAGCCCAACCTCACTTGCGAATACCATGCTGGCGTCACGGGACATGACATTCATACTTGTAATGCCTTTAAGAAGAAGCTTGTGTATTTAATTAAAGCTGGATGGATAACCCTCGATGGAAGTCCAAACGTGAAGCATGAGTAGGGTGTGAAGAAAGCAGTTTGAATTCTCGAGGACAAAGATAAAGTTCTATCACAAGATAGGAGGATGGCGTCTGCCCCTAATAATTGCCTTCATTTGATCATGTCTATAAAGTTATTTTTGTCATATTTTAGTCTTGTTGGCAAATTAGCTCATGATATCACTAGACTTTCCTTGTCAAACGAGCCTTTCTTGTTAATAAAATCATATGTTTTTCTGTGTTTATGACATGCTTTTATCGTTTCATGTAAATAACATATTGAGCATAAAACCATTACACCAAGATTTTTTGGGAATTCAAAGTTTAGTACAAAAACAGAAATCATGTTGGTGTTTGTCTGAAACAAACAAGTTTTGAAAATTCAAGTGATTTCTTAGAGAGGTAACCATACACCTAGAAAACCTGAAAAAGAAAAAAAAAATATCATGAAGTGACTCTCAAGCTAAGTTTCATTTGAATAAATAATGAGAAATTACTTTGCATATTTGCATGAAAACAAGGCTTCCCGATCCTAAAGGCATGCATTTGAGATGAAGAAAGGTCATCTTTGACAATCCTTTTTACAAGGCTGAAATATATTCTTTGCAGTCCCCTTTTGAGCCTGGTAATGTTTTTTTTTGAAAATAACCCTAACTAGAATCACACCCTACACTAGGAGGCAAGTGCCAAAAAATCCTTAATGATTAAAAATGCCCAAATAACTCTTGGGGGCATAAAAGAAAATTCACAATCATTGAAGGTGCCCATACAAAGTTAGGGGGCATAAAAAAATCCAAAGGATTCAAAAATTTTAAGCATAAAAAGGGCCCATACAATAATGCTCGACCAAATGAAGAAAACAAAAACAAAGAGAAAAAGCCCAAGCCCAACACTGGGGGGCACAATGGACCATTTTACAAATCAATTCCAAGGTCTAGAAATGTATGAACAAAAAGTTTGAGATATAAGCACTAGTGATCCTTAGTCGTAAAGTACCTTAAACACCTTTTGAGCCTACAAATATCCTTTTTTCATAACTAATAGCCCAAGCCTACATTACGTGCCTAATCAAGCCCTTTCTGATCAAAGACAAGCAATCTGGATCGGTAGGCAGTGCTTTCTCATGCGGAAGAAAATCATTATTCATGCAAATAAATGAATGCTTTGAAAAACAATTCTCAATAACCCTTAAATTGAAATTTAAACCTTTTGTGACCAACCAAATGTCACTTTTACTAAAATCAAAACTAAAAGTTTCATCACTTCTAAAAACCTCTTCATAGGAATCTTTTGAATTTCTTCAGAATGAGTTTGCTTTGAATTGATGTCAAAATGATTTTTGTGTCTAGAATAGCATTGAAATTTCAAAAATTCTGCATGAAAACAACTCCTTGTCAAATATCAAACTTTCCACATAGCCTCATCCTCAAACCCAAATTAAACACTTGGAGGCATGATCAAGCTGGGGGGCAATAAAAAACACCTGGTAGGGCTAGCCCCATGATTCCTTTTTCTAAGAAGAATGTCAAGCAAAATGGGCAACCATTGAGATAAAGGGTGGAGGACAAAGAAGTATGATGATATTAAGTCCTTTCCAAAGGTCAAAATCAAGATTTGACTCGAGTAAGCAAGAGTGGGAGAGCCATCAAAGCCTACTTCCAACACTCCAACTTTTGAGAAAAAAAAGATACCATCACCATGAAGAAATGGGGACCTATATTTCTCAGGTAAGTATACATGCATATTGATCATAATGCATTGCTTTCAACATTGTCAGATAGGTTTTACCATCTCTTAGGTAGCATGTTTCCTAACTTTATCTCATTTTGAGTGTGCCTTTGTGCCCTCACTTCCTTTTAAGTGCTCTTTTAAGTCACCATCTCCTAGGTAGCGTGCTTTTTTAAACCCTACCTTATTTTGAGTGTGCCTTTGTGCCCTCCCTTCCTTTTATGTGCTCTTTTGAGTCACCATCTCTTAAGTAGCGTGTTTTCTAACCCTACCTCATTTTGAGTGTGTCTTTGTGCCCTCACTTTCTTTTATGTGCTTTTTTGAGTCACCATCTCTTAGGTAGCGTGTTTTCAAACCCTACCTCTTTTTTAATGCATCTTCGAGCCCTCACCTCTTAGGTAGTGTGTTTTATGACCCTGCCTCCTCTTTTAGTAGTGCGTCTTTGAGCCTGCACCTCTTAGTTAGTGTGTGTTCCAACCCTGCCTCTCTTTTTAGTACGCTTTTAAGCCCTAATCTCTTAGGTAGTTTGTTTTCTAACCCTGCCTCCTTTTTGTGTGCACCTTCGAGCCCTCACCTTTTAGGTAGTGAGTTTTCTAACCCTGCCTCCTTTTTAGTGCGCCTTTGAGCCCTCACCTCTTAGTTAGTGTATTTTCTAACCCTGCCTCCTTTTTTTAGTGCGCCTTTAAGCTCTCACCTCTTAGATAGTGTGTTTTCCAACCCTACCTCTTTTTTTTAGTGCGCCTTTGAGCCCTCACCACTTAGGTAGTGTGTTTTCCAACCCTGCCTCCTTTTTTTTAGTGTGCCTTTCAGCCCTCACCTCTTAGATAGTGTGTTTTCCAACCTTGCCTCCCTTTTTAGTGCGTCTTTGAGCCCTCACCTCTTAGGTTGTGTGTTTTCCAACCCTGCCTCCCTTTTTAGTGCGCCTTCAAGCCCTCAACTTTTAGGTAGTGTGTTTTCCAACCCTACCTCCCTTTTGAGTGCATCTTTGAGCACTCACCTCTTAGGTAGTGCATTTTCAAACATTACCTCCTCTCAAGTGCGCTTTTTAGCATTCATTCCTTTTCGAGTTCTATCTCTTTTTGAATACTCTGTCAAGCTTTCATTGCTTGAATAGTGCACCTTCGAGTCCTATCATGTTGTCTCTTGAAGACATTTCATTGTTTTAACTTGGGCTGATTACCCATCATAATCAGACCTCTTTGAAAACCCTTTTTCATCTTTTATTCGATGAAACCATCTTTTGAGAAATCTTTTATTTGGGCCGGTTGCCCATTATAATGAAACCATCTTTTGAGAAATCCTTTCATTTCTCACCACCTTCAAAATCTTTTATTTGAGCTGGTTGCCCATTACAATGAAACCATCTTTTGAGAAATCCTTACATTTCTCACCACTTGCAAAATCTTCCATCTAGGTTAGTGACCCCTTTTCAATAAAACCGTTTTGAGAAACCATCGTAGTCTTCATCTCTTTGAAAGTCTTCATGTTTTTCACCCCGGGCAGGTTGCCCATTACAACAAGACCACTTTTAAAAAATCTTTGCATATTTCACCACTTTGAAAAATTTTCATGTTTTTCACCTGGGCAGGTTGCCCATTACAATAAGACCACTTTTGAAAAATCTTTATATTTTTCACCACTCTGAAAAATCTTTTTATTTCTCACCATTTTGAGGAATCTTCGCATTTGTCACCACTTTGAAAAATCTTCGTGTTTTTCACCCGGGCAGGTTGCCCATTACAACAAGACCACTTTTGAAAAATCTTTGTATTTTTCCCCACTTTCCCCACTTTTAAAAATCTTCGTGTTTTTCACCCGGGCAGGTTGCCCATTACAACAAGACCACCTTTGAAACATCTTTGTATTTTTCATCACTTCAAAAAATCCCTACATTTTTCACCTTTTCACCACTTCGAGAAATCTTCGCATTTCTCACCACTTTTGAAAAATCTTTGTATTTTTCACCATTTTAAAACTTCTTTGTATTTTTCATCTAAGTAGGTCACCCATTACAATGAGACCACCTCAAAAAAAAATTTACTGGGTAGGTCACCCATAACAATTTGACCATTTCAAAATTTTTGAATTTTCAAAAAACTCTTCCAGTTTCTACTCTAAGTACGCTTTCTAGCCCTCAAGAGGATTCATCATTTCTCAACAAGATGAGTCAATTATATCTCATTCTTTTTTTCTTCTTTACAATGCTTACTATCTAAAGTCTCTTACGTGACTTTCTATCATAAGCATTGTAAAGAGGGGGGTAACTATCATAACCCAATTCTGAGTTATTCCCTAAAATTCAATTTTTTTAAAAAAATCAAAATCAAAAAATAAAATAAAGGCTGACAATGTGGGGAAAACTGATCTAAAAAGACTGCAAAAATAAAGCTGTAATTTTGGAAGGAATTTCAAGGCCTAATTGTACCCTATTATGCCCAAAAATAGAAAAATACAAATTTAAAGGTCAAATTAAATGATTATTGGACAAATTTGCATAAACATTAAGTCCAATAACATAATTAAATTTTTAATGGGCCAATTTGATTTAATCATGGGCCAAATTAAAATTTAATTATGTTTAAGAATTAATTTAGGTCCAAATAAAGGATTTAATTAAGTGCAAGGACTTAATTATACTTTAAATGGGTCAAATTAATTTTATTTGGGGCTTAATTGGTAAAAAAAATTAAGTTTGGGAGTCTAATTTGAGCTTAATTGAGAAGATTGAAATTTTAAAAAACCAAATTTAATTTTTATCAAGTTAATTAAGTGAAATCAGGGGTCAAATTGAAGAAATTGAGAGTTTAATGGTCAATTAGGGGTGAAATTGCATAAATCCGAAACCAAGGACTATAATGAAAAATTCGGGACTGAAGTTGGGCCTCGTTTGGCTACCAAATCCGACAACGCGTGCACCAACATGTTCACTTACAACCCCTCTAGCCTCGTGAATTATCCGGTTGGGTTTATAAGATTCAAAAAGGCTCCGTTGGTCGGCTTAAAGTGGCCACCTTGGGCAGGCTGTAGCCTGGGATTTGTCAAATTTGGCAGTTCAAGGTGCACACTTTGAGCCAACGACCTGGATTCCTCGAGTCGAATCAAGGGCTGAAACTTTTTCCCCATTGAAGACAAGATTATCCTCTTTCCATGCCTATAAATAGGAGCAAATTTCATGATCAGGTGGGAGAGAAAATCGAACCTAAAGTTGGCTGAAAATCAACTTTTCTGTCTGTTTTTCCTGCAACCAGCCTCTTGTTTTTTTTCTCTCCATCGTGGCCTCCGGCCACCACCACTGACCTCACCGTTATCATTCCCATGAAACACCACACCATCATCCCCACCTCTAGAAGCCATAAAACCACCTTATCGAAGCTTGTAACACCTTTCTTTCTCTCCGCTACAAGTTTTTCATCTTCTTCTCTCTCTCTCTCCACTAAAAGTTTTTCTTCTTCTTTTTTTTTCTTCCTCTGACCGGCCTCCACTATTGCAGCAACCAGCTCATGCCGCCGGCCTCACCGCTTCCAATCACACCGTGCACCACCAGCCAAGCCGCTGACTCTCTCCACGCTAGGTAATTCTCTCCTCCCTGATCCACCTTTTTCCTTCTCTGTTCCTTGTAGCCACTGCATGCAGAATTCATTTCTGCATGCAGTGGCTAATTAATTAGCCATCTGTTTGGGCTGGGCCAGTTCTGGCCCAACCCAAGAGGCTGGGCTAAGCCTGGCCTAAACCCAAAAATCTTAGGCCAAAAACGGCCCAACCTATTTTGGCCTGATTTTCATGGTCTGAGCCTGGCCCAACCCATATATTTTTAATATTTAAATATTATATTATATATATATATATAAACAAAAAAAATTCAAAAAAAAATAAAAAAAAATTCAAAAAATTCAAAAAAAATTTAAAAATTATTTCAAAAACTTTGTGATTTTCTTAAATATTTTTCTACCAAGTTTGCTTAATATTGGGTTGTATATTTACATGTTAAGATACAAGTCCAGTATTGAAATATTCAAACAACAAAAAAAATATTTATTTGCATACGACCAAATCCTCAAGGATTTTTCAAGCATGTTTCAAAATAAAAAAAATTAAATCTTTTTTCATGATTTAAAAATCCAAGAAAATGGATATCATAACTAGTTTATGATTATCCGTTAAGGTCTGGCTAAAATATCAAAAACTTTTTTTTCCTTTTTTTTAACCCCTGTTTTAGGATTAAGATGCAGACTTTAGTATTTGTGGGGTGTAAAATTACACGATAAAGTACACCCTCGGGTATTAAAGATACAAGGTATAAATAAAGGCAATTTTAAAATTTAGACTTTAGAATGGTTAGGATTTAACCCAAAGAGGTTGAGACTCCTTCATGAAAGGAGATCTGCCTTAAACCTTAGAAAAGAACAACGAATAAAAACTTGACCTAGAAGAACAGTCAAACAAATAATGCAGCTTACCTAAGATAGGGTGCACTAGGGGTGATGTGTCTTCCTCTTGCACAATCAGTCCCTTACTCAGACTCTCGTAGACCATAGGTTTCTAGTAACTATAATACTAAGTGGCGACTCCAAAGAATCAAGCAAAACACAAATAATAACAAAAACAAATCGTCAGGCGATGCTATGCGGATTTTTCGAAGTGCGACACACGGTTTGAGAGATATATTTGATCTTGTAAAATTGATTAGTAAAATTTTAAGGTCAAATTTAGACTAGACTTGATTCATATCATAAATTTAATAAAATTATAAAATCAGATCAAGTTTATTGATCTTACATAAGTCAAGCTTGATTTTACTAAGTTTTAGATTTTAAATCTAATTTTATACATGAGATACATGTTAATTTATAAATCAGATAATTTTACAAGTTATCTTATTATTTTAACAACAATGCTTAGAATATCTTACCCCAAATGCCAATCAAGAGTTTCAACTCCAAGCATGGAGATGTTTTGCATTGAAATTACAAGGCACAGTAAGCTAATTGAAAGAATGATTAATGATGCCTTGCATGTGCGTTGAAACTTTTTAAATAATTTAAGCAATTAAAAGGTTTAACCTAATATTATTAGTCAAGGTGTGCATACATTAACCCAGATATCTATGTTAAAAAAAAGTTTAAACCAATGTCATTAAAATTGACTTTATTGTAAAAGTTTATTTGATGTTTTGTTAATAAAAAATTTAATTAGAGCTTGATTTCAAGATGAAGATAAATTAGATAAAAGTTAGCATGATAAAACCTGAGTAACCTAGTTAAAAATTAATTTAATTTTAAAAAATAAAATAAAATAATTTTATCCTTTTTAATTTTAAATTGATATGAATTAATTTTTGTTAACCTATTTAACTGGATTTTAAACTAGTTTTTAGATTGGATTAAATTTAATAACTTCAATTCAAAGTTTTTAGAGCGTTGGCATATCTTACAAGTTTAGAGAGAAGAATATTTCCATTAACAATATTGCAAATTTTCAAAATCATTTATTTATTATTTATTAGTGGATTTTATATCGTGCATGATTTTATTTTTGTGATAATATATTTATTTATGTACATTTTGCATGGGTAGAAATTGATTCATTTGTGGGTTTGATGTATGCAGATTAAATAAAGCACAGCTGATTACTAACTTTAAGGACAAGAGAATAATAAATAAAAAAAATGAATGATAGAATTCTGTTTAGATATATAACATTTAATAAGAAATAAGCATAGATATTATTGCTATGGAATCATGGATCAGTGACCAATTTCTCTCTCTCTTTCATATTCATAAAACCTGGGCGGTGTCATGTTTAATTTTGAATTATTTTTTTTTTTATCAAAGTTGTTTTTATTTTAACAAAATCATTTCAGTTTTTTTTTTAAATAATAATTTGAATTTTTTTTAAATAATAATTTGATTTTTCTTGTTGATTGATTTATAGATAAACTTTCCTAATTCACAACTTAGAACACAAGCTAAGATGACCGTGAAAATTCAACCATTGATTTAATTATTACATATTTAGATTATAATTTTAATGACTGTTTAGCTTTAGATATTTTTATAATTATAATTAAAAAAAATTATAATTTTTCTCAAACCCAAGATTTTACCATAATTTAAAATTAAAATAAAACCAAATAAATTTTAAAATTGTGGTCAAATTTAAGTATTTTCATACATAGCAAATTACAATATCAAACAAGAAGCTTTAGAGGCCGGTTGAGATAATTTTTGTTTTTGATCCAAAGATAAAATTGCTCGGTTAGTTAAATAATTATTTTTTTTCATTGAATTCTATATATAATTTCGTTTTAAATCTTGGTTTTATAGAAGTGAAAATAATATATTTTTTATTTATAAAAAATTATTTTTTATTTATTTTATATGTAAAAATCTATTTCATAATAATTTTAACCAAACATATATATTTTTTAAATTTATTAAAATATTAAAATATTTTTTAAAATATAACCATAAAAATTAGGAAGCATTGCGGTTCAATTATATTTTTAAAAAAATTTAAAATATTTTTAGTTTTGGATTATTTTTTAAATATTTTTACACTGTTTTAATATATTAATACTAGAGATAAATTTAAAAAATAAAAAAATTATTTTAATATATTTCAAAAAAAAATCTACTGTAAAAAAATATCCTTTATACACTTTCAGTCATGCCACGGTAATGATGAACGGAGCTTTGCTGGGCCTGGACTCGAAATAGCATCAGGCTGCTTTGGTTCCCAAAAAGGCAACCTTTCTATCACCAGGACAGAGGCACGGTCACCATGGCATCCTGTTTTACTACTAACAAAACAGAAACAAAACAAAATCCTAGCTGTGCACACACACTTCACAGTACGGAATCTTTCCCAAGCCATAGAATTCCACCAGTTCCAACCTCGACACCCGCCTGAAGTAAAAGTAAAAACAGTCTTCATCATCATTGAAAGAAAGCAACTATCTCTCCCTCCTCTTTGTCTATCCATCTACTGTTCCACGACAAGCCAAAGTTGCCTCTTTTTGAATAGGAGACCAAACAATAGCATGGCATCGGTCAGCTAAACCCAAAATCAAATGGATAGAGATAAAAGCATGAAACACAAACAGAAAGACCCATCTTTATTTTACAAAAGAATATACCATATCTTGTCTCGAGTGTCCAGCAAATAAAAGAAAAAGAAAAGAATTTCCTATGCCATTAAGCACTCACCACCCAACAAGAGAAAGACATCAATACTATCAAAGAAGTTTCTTTTCCAACTCTTTTCAGCTCCCCTTCTTTCTCCTCAGAACTTCCTTCTCAAGCTGAAATCTTTCACCTCCATTGATACAAAAGGACAAGCTTTTATTGTTTGAAAGCTTGTTATTTGATTAAGAAAAGCTTTGTGAAGCTTTTTGATACAAGTTTGGAGGGCTAGATCTGAAATGGGTCTTGTTTAAAGCAAAGTTTTTTTTTTTGTTATTGCCTTGTCCAAATTTGCTGTTGTGTATCATAATCTTGTCTAGATCTGTTGATGATGCGTTCGGTTTTTTTCTGTTACTAGAAACAGAAAAGCCCATTCATCTATATTTTTGGCAGGTCATAGAGGTATAAAGATATAAATATTAAAACTTTGTTGAATTTCTCAAGAATTAAAGTTTGATCTTGAGGGAGGGAGAGAAAGAGATAATGGATATTGATGATTTTAGATCCATATTGGAGAGTTCAGGTGTTGATGTTTGGACTTTCATTGATACAGCAATTGTTGTGGCTTCATTGGATTTTGGGTCTGAATTGAAGAGAAGGAGAAATGATATTGTGGAGAGGTTATTTGCGTCATCAAGCTCATGTAGTAGATGTAGGGACAGGAGTCTTAATGACATTAATATGAACAATACTAGTAATGGGGATGAAATAAAGGGTCTTGTAGAGAAGGAGAGTAGCCATGAAGAAGAGAAGGGGAGAAGGGTAACTGCAGATTCTCCTGTTACACCAAGGTCTGTTAATGGTGATGGTGATGATGAATTCGATCCATATGGAGGGTTGTTTGATGATGAGCCAAAGAAGATTTTGGATATTAAGCAACAGCTTGAAGATATTGACCAGGTTCTGGTTCTCTGTTGTTGTTTGCTGTTTTTCTATTGGGGGTGTTTGTTTTTGTGGTTTGACTTTGGTATTTGGTTTTGTTTTAGCCTGAAGATTCGTTGGTTGATTTGCTTCAAAGTTTAGCAGATATGGATATTACATTTCAGGCACTTAAGGTGATGGTCTGAACAATTTTTGAACTTATATTGTACTTGTTGTTGTGGCGTTTGTTCTTGTTAGTGAAGTCTTTTAATTAATTTTCTGGTGACTTTATTTTTTTTTTATCTTTAGGAGACTGATATTGGGAGGCATGTGAATCGATTGCGAAAACATCCATCTAATGATGTTAGGAGATTAGTGAAGCAACTTGTCAGGTATTGAAGATGCAAAGTTGTAGATAGTATGAGTTTCTAGCAGCTCAAGGTTATCTTTCTTGTGTTATCTGATTGAATTAAGTAGTAGTTAACATGTTTTGATTTTTGGTGTCCTTGTGATCGTGCTCAGAAAATGGAAAGAAATTGTAGATGATTGGGTCAGGTTGAATCCACAAGGAGAGCATGCATCCTCTGGTTTAATGGGTAACATTCATCATCATCATCATCCAGTAGTTCATTCTCAATTTTGCATTTCTGGGAAAATTGATATTAAAGTGTAATAGAGAATAACATTGAACGGGTTAATGAGTTACAAATGGAAGTTAACAAGTATGTTTCTGCAGCTGATGGGGACTCACCTCAGCTGAAGATTCCCCAGAATGGTCATCACCAGGTGAAAGACAATCTTTCCTTGCCGTTGAAAAGTTGTTGAAATTTTCAAAAATTCTCTCTTTTGTTTGCTTTCTAAGATTCTGTTCTTTTTGTTAGGTTCCTGATTTTGCTTACTCTCCCAACCCTCACAGTGAGTGAAGAATCAGATTCAAAGCTGGATTTGGTCCATCTTTCATTCTCCTTATTTTAAATTTGATTAACCTGTTGTTTGTTTCCCTTCTTTTGCTAATGTCTTGTGTAGATGGGAGTTCTGGATCAGATAGGAATAATTCCGAACCTGAAAGAAAACCAAAACCAGCTCCTCGAAACCAAGCTCCGACCAAACCTACTCCAAAACCATTCCCTGCATCTTCACCCGCTCCTCACAATGTACAGGTATCAAGTGTTCTGAAGGAGAGTCTTTTGTTTGGTTGCTGAGAAATGTAGACTTGATAGGACACTTTGAAGCTTATGCATGCATTTATACTTGTCTAAAAGAATCAAAACAAGAGCAAGAGCATTCCAAATAGTAAATTTAAATTAGTCACAGAATTTTTCATTTACTTGGTATCTATGGTTTTGTAGAGACAAAGAGAACAACCGAAAGCAAGCAATTTTGATGCTGATCAAAGGCTTGCCTCGGCAAGGAAAAGGCTTCAAGCGAATTATAAAGAAGCTGAAAATGGTTTGATTTCTGTTCTTTGTTTTCTGTTTGAATTTGGTTGTCTGAAAGTTCAAATTGCAGTGTCACTGATTGGTAATTGGTGTCGTGCTGCTTTGCTTTGTGAAGCCAAAAAACAAAGAACGATTCAAGTGATGGACATTCACGAGATACCAAAACCCAAGAATAAGAACACCTTCTTTCCAAAGAACAGAGGTGCTGGTGGTTCTCATCAAGGGAGGCACTGGTGATTTTGGCAAAGAGATCACACATTGACCTCCATACCTAAAATTCAAGGGACTTGTGGGGGGGACACAGGAAAGCCTGAGTCCATTTTATCCATTTATATTGTTTCTTTAAGGGGAGAAAACTTTTTTTCTCTAATTTTCTTTATGATAAGAAAAAACCCTTAAAATAGCTCGTTGGAAAATATAGTTTTGAGGTTCTCATTTGAAACAAAAGGGGGAAAAAAAGCAAGTTGCTTGCATTTGCCTCATCATAGAAGGAACCCTAACAGAAGCTCATAGAAAAGTAGATTATTGTTGAGGTTCTCATTGGCAAACTCCGTGTGAGTGATGAGACTAGTTAGGCATTGTTTTTAGGCATAGATGAAGTTCTTGTGGTGCTGTCTGGTTCCTTTCATCATTATTTTAGGCTAGAAAAATGAAATAGCTTATTTCTCTTACAGAAGATAACAATACACTAGATGCTGAGCTAGGATAATGATTATTAAAGCTCAGTGGCTTGGTCCTATATGGTGAGGATTAGATTGTTGGTGAGAGGAAAGGTGGTGGAAATTGGATTGCACCAGCCATTATCTTATTATTATTTTCTTAGAAAAGAATGGAGGGGTACTTGCTTGAGAAATGCAAGTGAAATCACCCTACCATGTGTCCATGGCTTCCTGTTGGAGAATGGAGGCTGCTTTCCTGGAATACCCTAAAATTATTAGTTTAGACGGGTTTCAATTTTTTATTGAAAAATCTTTTCTATGAACTAGCTGTATTCTTTAACTTATTTCAAGCCAGAAAGTTCGACTGCATAGCTGTTTCCTTATCTTCAACCTTAGTCCCCAAGGCTTGTACTGCAAGGTTGATCCTAGGGCATAAGCTGCCCAAGACTGAATCAGTAAATTGCTCAAGAGTTTATTAATGCACATTATATTACTCAGCCAAGGCAGAAAGAAGCCCTTTGTCAGCTCCAGCGCCTCCTGAAAAAGGTGTTAAGCTTTTTATCATCATCTTGGCATCTAGCCATCTTCATGGCGGTAGAGTTTAGCTACCAAATTCGAGATGGATTAGTGGCGGTAGAATTTAACCATCTTTGTGGTAGAGTTTAACCTCCAAGTTCGAGATGGATTGGTATGGTTTTCTATGTCTAGGATAGGCACCAGAATATTGAACTACAAATGAAGAAAGGCATGAGAGAAAAGTTTTCTTCCTCTGTTAAGCTCTTTAATTTGAAGAGTAAATGAGATATGTGCACAAATCATCTGGTAGCAATGCCAAAATACTTGCCATTTTTTGCCAGCGTCCTGACATTTTTGTTGGAAAATACAGAACAATTTCGAAGATCAATTTCAACTTTGTAATCTCTTTTCAGAGAAGATGTGTGGCTATTTTCAATGAAGAAAGAAGATGGCAACCAATTAACTAGAAATTGTGTTTGTTTAAAGAAAAATTGTGGAATGATAATGCTCGATTCTGAATTTGAGCACTGTTATTTAATATGATTGTTTCTAATAAAATTGTTTGAAAGTTTACGGTAAAATATTCAGGGTTAATTTATAACTTGGTGGATTTAATTAATATTCTAATTAATTAAAAAATAATGTTACTTTAACTTAAAAATTAAAATAAAGTTCTTTTGATTGACTTAATAGCTCAAAAGATAAAAAAAAAATACATTATGATTAGGAATTGACATGCTTACTTTCCTTAAATGGGTAGAGTTAAATTTTATGAAAAAAATCTGCTAATCTATAAATCAATAAAAAATACATAATTTAATTTAGGAATATAATTTAAAGACAATGATCCATTTTTTAGGTATATTTATATGAAAACACCAGTATTATTTTTTTGTTAAATGAAATTGATTGACACAAGAATAGTAAAATTCATAGTTAAAAAGGTGATTATTCATCAACTTTCGTTTTTTTTTTGGTTATTTTTTGATGAGTTTCTCTTTCTTATCTCAAATACAAGGACTAAAATATTAAAAAAATAAATTTTTGGATCAAAATCAAGATTACAAAAACTTAAAGGACTAAGAGCAAGAAAAAGAAAAGTATATGGACTAAACTTTTTCTTGTGAATTTGAGAATGGTCATGGGAATTTCTTCTTGTGTTATACTTTAATCCTCTTTTATCGAATTTGTTCCTTGCTGCTGCTAAAAAAATACAAGTTTAGGGATAAAAATAAAAATAAATTTAAATATTATAGATTTTTATAATATTTTATTGTGAATTTCTACAATATTTTACTTGAACCTTATAATTGTAATTGGTTTTCCACTAAGAAATGAAATTTTCAAAGGGCACATTTGGTATTTAGAAACTGGCAAATGTTTTAATAAAACAATGGGTCAATAATATTCAAGGGACTAAATTATAATTTCTTAGACATAAATGATTAAGTTATAATCACATTTGGAATCGAAGGATTAAAGAATTATATACTCGTTTCATTTTCATGAGTACCAAATTCAACAGCTGTGTACTAGAGCTCGTGGCCAGGCTTCTATTAATTATTATGTATTATGCAAGGTTAATTGTGTGTAACTAATCAAACCCTAAAATAAAATAAAAAAACAAAAAAATTAAGTCAATTTGAAAATTTAAAACGTGGGATATCAATTCAAAACTTGATTATTTCTACGAGACCTAAAATGGTTCAAGTTTGAAAAATAATTAAAAAATTAAATAAATTAACTTAATCAACCGAATCTGACCCAATTAAAACTTAACAATTAATTTATTAATTTTTTTATTAAAATAATATCATTTTAATTTTAATTTTTAAATTTAAATATACCAACCTTCTAGATTTATGATTTATATATATAAGATTTAAAGCGAGATCACTTTGGATAAGGTTCGACGAGAGACTTTTTGGCTGTTTATCTTTGGATAATGTGTTGACCACACATTATCATGTTTAATGCACGCACTAAATTATTTTGTAAGAACAGTTGTGTTACAGCCCTCGATGTTGATTGATTGCAAAATAATTAATTTTTTTTCTAATTTCAATAAATCATCGCCTGTTTTAAATATTTTAATAAAAATAATTAATTTTGATCTACTAAATAACCTAGTGATCCTGGTAGTACAGTAGTTTTTCTGAAAAAAATACATTATAATTTTTTCATAATTAAAGTTTAATTTTCAATAAAAATTATTTAAATTTATAATATATATTAATTAATCAAATATTTTTAAAATTATAGTTAGATAACAAAAACGTTACAATTTCAATCATATCTCACCACATTAAAATAATGTTTAATATTATAAAAATAATTTTTTTTAAAATTATATTTTTTATTTAAAAATACATCAAAATAATAAAAATTATTTTTAATATTAGTATATTAAAATCAAAGAAAAATTAAAAAAATTAAAATTTTTCAAAAATTCGGTACTGCCGTGAAAATAAACACTGCCTCATTAACAAACCTGAAGTCAATCCTCCGTTAGCAGGGCATATGTGCTTGCGTGTTGACCTTGAAATCTCAAGTCTCGAGAGGACATGTCCTCAGTGACCTAAGGTCCTTTTTCATGTCATAATCTCAAGCACCCGACGACAAGGCCCCTTCTCATATCATAATCTAAAGCACGATATGTCCTTCCCAGGTGAAACCCTATAAAAGGCATGAACGAAACTAAAGGGCTGCGTGTATAAACTGTGATCCGAGATTTATCAGGTACATGAGGAAGAAAATAGCTCCTCATTCACAAAAATTAATGGAGCCTTTCCATGGCATCGATTATCCAACCTTGGAAGCACTTACTGCAAAAAAAGAATGAAACTATAGCGTATAAAGCCCCAGCTTGTGTCTAGAACTCCCAGATAAATACTAATAGAATGAATCTCACCTCTGTAAGTGCTAACAATCCGTAGGAAGAAGACCCTGGTTGCGTTTAGTCCTTGAGAACAATCAAGCTCCCATCCTAGGCTTCTTTGATTTCTTCAAACTACTTAATATGCTGTCGACTACCACTTCATTTTTATTCTC
Source organism: Populus euphratica (assembly GCF_000495115.2). NCBI lineage: Eukaryota > Viridiplantae > Streptophyta > Magnoliopsida > Malpighiales > Salicaceae > Populus > Populus euphratica. The sequence continues at coordinate 240,560 of NW_011500003.1, forward strand.
AACCAGATCGGCAACAGAAGAATCAGATGACTGGAAACCATTTGTGGACGAATCAAGCATGCTTTTCGGATTTTCTGGCTTGTTCTTAATATCACCTTCATTACTGCTGTACCATGAATCAAGCATTTGCAGTAATGCGCTGTTTACATCTTTAAATGCAGGCTTTACTTTCCCTCCAGGCCGAGTTACCTTCCCAGACTCCTTTTCTGAATCTGAAAATTCATCATCTGAGAGAGGATATTCATAATCAGGGGATGGTTGCTTCACACTTTCACCTATTCCTTTCATCCTTGACGCTGATTCGTTTGCCTCTTTGCCATAAATAGAATTGTCAACAGGACCAAGTTCTTCCCATGTAGAGTCTGATTCATCATCCTTCTTTGATGCATCTGATAATTCGCTGTCTGAACTGGCTGATCTAGGATAGGTATTATTAAGGACAGTTCTACCAGTGCTTGATCGCTTAGCCATTTCATTGCTAGGAATAATATAATTGGATTCTATTTCTACCCCAGGCATTATCTGAAGCAAGGATGCCAACTTTGGGTAACCAAGCTTTTTAGCATTGAGGTTATAGCCATACCTCTCAAGGAACAGCTTTCTAAAGCTGCCCATATTATATCCTCCTGGAAATTCCTTCAATATCTCTTTCACAAGCTTTTGACAGTCACCTAATATCTCACTTCTAGACCTTGCAGAAGGCTTTTCATCAGAGAAAGGTGAGGACATTCCAGTGTGAGAAATGTTCTGAATCTTTTTATCCCCTTCATGTCCTGACTGTCTCTGCAAGTTAGACTGTGATAGGGAGCTCAAAAACATGGAACTCAGTCCATTTGAAGCAGGAGAATCACCCACAGTACTCTGTGCAGCAAACCGAGTGGGCTTGAAAGGGAAAGCTTCAAATGGAAATTCTTCCACCCATTTCTTCTCTGATATTATCATGTCCACCAGTTGAAGGACATCGCTTTCATTGTGAGATCTAAGAACCAAAGGTCCTTCCTTCAGCAGATTTCGTGCTATCTGTTCCCTGACAAATCACAGAGAGAGAAGCATTAACATATGATACTGACTGCAACCTCTGTTTTTCTTCTTCTTTTCTCATGTTCTAGACATCAAAATTGATGTTAATATCAACTATAACAAATTCACTAGAGTTGAAAGAATCAAAATCCAAGTTGCCAAATAAAAGGCCAAAATGATAAATTACAAGGAAAATGCAGAATGGCATCTCATTGTTTGGAATTTTCTCATTTGGTGATCATTTTGGAACTTGTCGCTCCAATTTCCTTAGAGTTTAGTCTACAATCAAAGTATGATTAACTTTTCTCAAATAAAAAATGCAACATATGAAAAAGAGCTAACTCAATTCTTCATCATTGAAGCTTACTATTAAAACTTATAGTAACAATTACAAATGGAATAAATATATTTCCAATAATAACTACAAAAGTGAATAGCGAACACAGAAAATGTTATTTGCCATTGTTCATTATTTAGGTTTGATACAACTGTTTGAACTTGCTGATATCTGATATAAATAAATAAAAAAAAAAGAGCAAAAAAATAATAATTTGCGCCATGTCTTTCAATGCTTTTCAACTCAATGCAGAAGGTTTTAAACACGTAATACTGAAGAAGCTAAAGTGGTGTTGATGTGTCTCTTATGTGGCTATGACATGGCATATTAGCCAAATAATGCCACCTTAGAAACCCACTAACATTTGCAAGATAAAGGACGTGCAAGATACTGGAATTCTTGCAAAATAACCTTCTTGCTCGGAACAAAAGCACCAAACCAAAAGTTGCAATTTTTGAATTGTTTCATTTCAAGTCTACAGAAAATTAAAATAACCCCTAAAGTGTTGTGAAATTACACGGACCACACAAAAGTTTGATGATTCGACAAGAAAACCTTTCCACATTAAACAAATATTACAATGAATGATTCCCTTTTTGTAGCCAGAACCATCCCCTTTAAATAGCAAGGAAATTTTAAAAACACCAAGGGCAATTTGGATAAAAAAGAGGGTCTATGCAATATCTTCAAAATTTTGGGTGGTCTCCGTATCATGTGTTGTTGTAATTTAACCTTAAAGGTTATGTAAACATTAAGATTAAAATATCTTCATTACCCTCTAAAAATTAACCCTTCAAGAACATTGAAAGAAAAGACTTGCCCATTTAAGGAATTCATTACATATAAAAAGTATCAGGAACTCAGGATAACAAAGAAAGATTTTAAGACATAACCTAGCCAGTTTTCTGAGTCTTAATAAGCTGGGAAGTTTTGTTGGTCGAATAGAAAAATCATAATAAAATGAATGTGATGCAATTCCTGATGCTTCTCAGGTTCTCACTGTACGGGTACAATAACTCTTTTATATTCAGTATCACGGTTTTTAGTTTTATATTCTAACCTCCTCACTTTGGTGAAGAAATAAATTTCGAAAGAAAGAAATTGAACCACTGGATAACAAAAGAAGTAAAGTAGCTGACTAGCAACTATCACCAGAACCATAGAAAAAGAACAGTAAAGCAAGTCAAATTCACAAACCTGGTCCTTGATTGTGAGATAAGGAGGGATCCCTTCTTCGTGTCAATAAAAGATTTCATCTCTCTCCAAAAAGAATGCTCAGAAAATACCCCAGTTTTTCCAGCAAGACCGTTTATCTGCTCAGGTATTTCGGTGGGTTGATCATTTGATGTTTCTGAACTATTGGCCTGCAATTTACACCAATTCAAAATCCGGTTAAATAAACCTGGACCTTTTTTTGGCATTTCACCATGTAGTTCAAAACGTATAGTAGTTTTATTCTCCAAAGTTGGTTCCACAATGGCATGCACTAAATCATCACCCTGAGTTGGAGCTTTTACAATTTTCTTCTCAACTTTCTCTTTAGGGCTCTCACCAGAAGGATCACATTCTTTCAAAGTGTACTCATTTTTCTTCATCAAGCTATCACCAGGAGATTCCACTAGAGCATTATCACTTTCCAACATTGCACCATCATCCTTGCCACCAAACAATCTTCTCCAGAATTTCCTAAAAAAACCCATTTCAGATGCAGAAACTGGTTCTTTCACAGCAGGCGGATGATCCTTGATTACCTTGGCATTAACCATTTCAACCTTACCAGCAACTGCAGGGGGCTGTTCAATTTGTTTTGGAGGCTGAGCCTGTTGGAGCTGTTCCATTTGTTTTGGAAGTTGTTGAATATGCATTTTGACAGCATTCTCATTAAGAGGAGACGGTTGTTGTGCTTTTGTTGGCGGTGCTTCCAAATTTAGTTTAGGAGATGAAGGCAATGACAACTTCCCATCCACAGGTCCGGAAACAGAAATTTCCTCACTATTTGACTTTGAAGACCTGGTAATGGGTTGACTTCCATTGTCAATAGCAGTAGGAATAGACTTGCATAGACTGGGCTGAAATGATTCGGGAGCTTTTACAGTGACACCACGTACATTAAATTGACCATCACCATTGTCCTTGAGCTTCAATATATGTGGCATGGATAAAAGGAAGCGGGAGAACTTTTTATACCCATACAAGTCTTTATCGACAGACACCTTACTTTTCATCAACTCTGTTCGAAGGTCAGTAATTGACATTCCTTTAGGACATGAACTCAAAATGTGACAGATTTTCTTCATAACAGCTTTTGGAATTGGACGAACTGCAGGCTCTGAACTAGCCTCAGGCATGTCCTCAACCTTTGAACATATTGGTTGCTCAACAACAGCAAAGGGGTCTTCCAGAGGCCCCTTATAATAGCCATACCAAGAGGCATAGGGACCATCAGGGGGTTGGTTAAAATGCTTTCCAGATAGGTTTTCCCCTTTGACCAAAGAATTCCACAGCCACATGATGCTTGCAGCACTGCAGAGAACACTTGGGGCAGTATCTTTAGTAGCAAGCAATATATTGTAGTTGTTCATCCTCAACCGGTGTAGAACATTTGCAAAGTCCCTATCACCAGAAATCAGAAAAAGATGGGCAGGTGGTGGATTTTGGGAAACCCAACACATAAGATCAATGAGAAGAGACCTGTCAGCACTGTTCTTTCCACCTACATAACCAGCAATTTTGCAAAGGTGTGAGAGCCATTAGAGCACGAGAGTTCATTTAAGACATGAAGGTATTTTCTGTGAAGATCAAACAATCCTACTGGCTCCCAAAACATTTAATTCTACACTCTCAGCTACTCAAAACTATTCTAACAAACCTGTAATTTTCTAAGCACAGAAGATATTAACTTTTCAGCAACAGCACACCATTTAGCACTTTTCTTTCCTATTATATGCAGAAATTCATCCCATTTTCACATTCAGCAATACAATACAAATCAGTTTATTTTTTTTCCCCTTTTAATCCATATGACATTCTGACCTTTCATCAAACACATACAGGCAATACTTTAACGATCAAATCCAATTATTTTCACTTCATTACTAGATAAACCCTTCCAAAATTAGAAAAAAGAAATCCAATCAACAAAAATTCACAAAAAGCTTGAAGCTTTAATATAAAAAAAAAGGGCCAGAATCAAACAAAAATATTCACAATCAATTTCACCAAACACAAATATACATTACATATCCATTCAATCGTCAACTTAAAAAACACACAATTCCAATTCTTTTCACATGCCCCCACAAGAAACTAGCATTAAGTATAAAAAGAATACACAAAATCCAGAAAAATTTAATTATAAAATGGAAAAAAAAAACTACCATTAGGAATGTGAGCCAAGTTGATCCCGGTTGAAGAAAGTGCTTCCTGATTAGCTCTTGAAAGTTGCAAAACATCACCAAAAGCTGTAATTTGAATAGGCCCTTTAATCCCATTACCCCTAACAGCTGCAGTAATAGCTTGAGAAACTCTATAGACATTAACCCCACTTGGCAAATGGCAATTCTCAAAATCCCACCACACTGAAACCCTAACACTTTTCGATTCCGAATGAAAATGAGAGTGAGAGTGAGAGTGGCGAGGTGTTAGTGATGACGTTGAGAAGTGAGAGATGAAAATAGAATATAAAAATTGTGAAGAAGAAGGGGGTTTTGTAGTGAGAGAAAGCAGGGTTTTTGAAGAAAAGGGCTTTGGAATGATCATGATTTAGGGTTAGGGTTTTTTTAGGGTTTTGAGAAAGATTTGAAGGGGGGCCTGATTCATTTCATGGGAGTAGTGGGGGTTTTAAGGATTGTAAGAAGGGAAACACTGACAGACAGGAGGAGGAGAAAGATGAGAAGTGTTAAACCCCTTCAAAACCATAACATATGTTCGCACGTTGCACGTGAGCTGGTGCTGTTGGATTGGATGTATGGGCTGGATGAAATTTGGATAGAATGTTTGGGCCTATTGGATTGAGTTTCCATTTGTTTCTTTAGTTTGGATATTTTTAGGCCTATTTGGGTTTTGGGTTTGTTGATCACACCATTTTCTAGGTTTGTTTGATTATTTATTAATTTATATTGTTGTGTAATTTGGGCCAAATGATGAGAAATTCATCCTCCAAAGAATCATGACAAAATCTGATGAAGAATTCTTGGTTTGAATAATTTGCATTTTGAAAAGTGCTACTTGATCGTTGACATGTTTATGATCTATATATGAATTTGATGAATATCATTTGACCAGTACTTAAAAAAAATAGATTTTTTATTCAATTTTTTTTATATTAATGTTTTGATAGAATTTAAAAAAGATTTTATAATTTCTTTGTCCTTTTGTTTTTGAATCAAAATTCAAACCAAATCCAATTTAAAACACGCATTATATTTATATAGTATATATAATGGCAAGTATATGGTTGGTGGGGGGAGGGACATGCATAAAAATAATAATAATAATAAAAGCATGTCATTAAAAATCTATTTTTAAATTAGAAAAATATACTTAGTATAGCTATTTGTGTTTCCTTTTTTCTCATTTTAATCTAAGTTTGGAGGTATTTATAAAGTTTTATTAGGATTTTGAGAGGTTTTGAATCTATTTTCAATCTTTTAATCTTTAGGAAAGTATTGTAAATCATTAACGAGAACTCATTAAAAAGGTTTTGTATATAAACATATAAAAAATAAATAAGTTTTTGCATGAAAATTGTATTATCAGAGCTAACTAGGCTATTCACTTTTGAGATCTTGTCAAAATAATTTTGATATTATCGTTGCATGAAACCATTGGATTTGATAAAGAAAATGCACAATTTATTTAAATTTGACTTTGCTTGATCTAGAGATACATAGCTTCACATTTATACGTTTAAAGTTATTAACTCAGTTAGTCAAAATTATTAAAGCTAACTTGATTGTCCACTTTTAAGACCTAGTTAGAAGATTTCTGATGTCATCATCGCTTAAAACCATTTGAAGTTGGTAGATGAGATGCACATCATTTATTTAAATCCAACCTTACTCGATTTGGAGGTTTATAATTCGATATTTACATATTGAAAATTATAAATTATAAATTTAATTAATAAAAATTATAAAAAAACAAAGGTTAATCAGCCAAACAATGTGTTACTCATCTCTTTTTTTTTTTTGTAAGTTTAAAAAACACGTGTGTTTAAATTTTTTTTATTTGAAATTGGTAAATTTTAATTCAACCCTTATTTTTTCAATTATTTTTAATTACATCTATAATTATCTTCAAACTTTTAATTTTATACAATTTCACCTTACTAAACTCAACTGTCAGTTTTTAAGTTGGTTGTCTTTTGTATTTTAATTTTTTATTTTAAATTTTTGTATTTTGACTCTTAATTGTATTCTCACTGATATATATTTTTTATTTTTTTTAATATTTTTCTGATACTTTTTGTTTATACAGGGTCCTAAAATAAATAAATATAATATTTTTATATATGAGAAAAAAAAATCCGATAATTTTATCTCATTTCTTGTAAGAGAGAGCATTGATGACCATCGATCTTCTGACACGACGTGTCTTTGCCATGGGAGAGTGATTTTGTGGACTAGGAAAAGTATTACTATTGCTTTTTCCTCGTAAACAATTTCACGTACGTAAGCATTTTGTTTTTCTATAAGATATGTAAGTATATTATCTTAGGCGAATGCTTTTTTATAAATCTTTTTTTAATAAAATAAATAAAAAATCTCAAAGACACTACCTTGCGTATTCATCAGTTTTTTTTTTCTTCTTCAAGAGAATTTTGAAACTGATTTTATAATTTCGGAAATAGATGTGATATTTTTAGCAATATGCAAAATTTTCCATATCATCCAATGAGGTCGACTCTAAATCCAATTCATAAATAATAATGTGTTATAATTTTTTTTAGTTTTTAATTATTTCATGCAAAGCAATAAAAATATTTCATTTTAAGTTTTTTATTTGAATTAATTTTTTAAAATAATATTAAAGTTTTAATTATTAAAATTGAACGAGTGTTAATCTCATTATCTTTAATTTAAAAAAATTAAATTAATAAAAATAAGATTAAGATAATAATAAACTTATATAAATTCTAAAAGCAATTTTTTTTATATGAAATGATACATTAGAGAGACTTATAAAATATTAATTGAATTTTGTTTAATAATTTAAACTTTTAAGATGAATCAATTTTTGAACACCATTATATAATATTTTCTTTTTAATTATGGAAAAATACACAGAAAAATAAACTTATAAAGTTGTTTTTAATCCATAATCCTGAAATTAAAGCATGCCAATAACTTCTTACTCTCATTCATTTTGTTTTGAATTTTCATGATTATTTTCAAATTAATTTGTGTTTAATAAGGATTAAGATTTTTTTTTCATACGAGCTTTTTGCTCATTCTCTCTTAAATGCAGACTTTAAGATTCAAACTGAAAAATAAAGATTAAAAAAAACTTTTTCATCAACATATATACTTATCTTTTAAATTTTTTAATTTGCAACCTTAAATTAGCAAGATAGATAGCTAAGTTCTCCATGGCCTAAAGTCTTTTTATGGATCTTAGTATTATTATTATTATTATTATTATATCTTGAAATTTTATATAATAATTTTAGAGTTAAGTTGGTTTTTTGACATGATATCAAATTTTTGATTATAAATTTAAATTATACTATTTTTATTTATTTAATAAAAATTAAATATAAAATAATGTGATCTTGTGTAAATTATAAATTTAAAGAGTTTTTAGTTGAATGAGTGTGTTAAAAAATAATATATATAAATTATATTTTGAGATCTTATCTGACCGTTTAAATTATTAAATTAAATTAATTCTTTAATTATTATTATTATACAAGTGCGCACACTATAAAATTTTGTGATTATAGAAGTTTAATTTGTAAACAATAGTAGAAATGTTTTGTATTTGTTCATATGTCAACCGACAAATTTCAATCCTCAAGTTGTGGCAGGATCAAAGTCACAGGTTTTCGAGGAATTCAGAAGGCATTTTGTCATCAATAATTAAGGCATTGTAGTAAAATTAAGGGTATCATGAATGATTAAAACAGCATAGCTTTAATAAAGGACTAGCTAGGTAGGTAGGTAGTCGAAGGCCATTTTAGAATGGATTTTAGTTCAAGGGATTGTCACATTTATGTTACGCATGATAGGTTGTCACTGTGTGATGGTGAAATTTACCAATGCCTTCTCTTTTGGTAGACTGCCTTAATCGAAGTCTTTTCCTCTTTTACAAGTTAAAAAACATGTCATAATTTGATGCGAGGAAGGGCGGATTCAGGATTCAGCCACAAGTTTCGTCGGACTTTCCTTTGCATACATCAAAACTAAAGAAAGCCCACCGTTAGTCTTCCTATCATGCATGGCTACAACAGGAATATATGCTACCCTATTGTTTCATATGTTTGCCATGCTGCAAATTTATCAGTGGATATATGCTCCATTGTAAGAGAATAAATTAAGAATTGCAGGACAGTTTGATTTGTTGTTTTTGTGACTCTTTCATACAGAATTCATTCCGATACCTTGAAATTAATCAATGTTCTCTTTCAAAAGAATCTTTGATGGATCATTCATTCAAGAAAATATATAGTACTAACTACATTTATTATTAATTAAGAACAAAACTCATTCACTTGATATATTATGTTGCCGACGTTCAAACTAGATCTGGAAGCGTAGGTGCCAGTCCTTTAGACCAGAAAATGATTTTTTATTTTGATTTGTTAAAAGATAATATAAATTATATTTTATGATTTTATTTAATAATTTAAATTATTGAGTTGAATTATTTGTTTAATATGATATCAAAATCTTGATAATTAAGTAGTTATTAGTTCAGAATTTACTATTTTTATTTATTTAATAAAAAATTAAATATAAAATGGTGTGAGGTTTTACAAATTTTAAGCTTATAGAACTTCTTCTTCTTTTAAAATGTTAAAAAATAATATAAATTTTACTTGAAATCTCTTTTAATAGCTTAAACTATTTATTATATTTTAGAATTTTACATAATATATTAAACTATTAAATAAAAATAATGTTTTTAGTAAATTTCATGATATTTTGATGAAGATATATCGGTCAAAACGTGATTAAACTGTTTTGACATTTCAAAGAAGATTCTTGGCAGACCATATGCATATCGTTTTTACCACTAGATGCTCTCGCTTTAACAAAAAGATGTATTATGTGGCTAATCTTGCTTAAAGCTCGAGAGTCACGGGGGAATTAAGTCAATAAGTCAATTTAGATCTATTTAAAAAAAAAAACTGAAAGAAAATCGGTTTTTTGAAGTCTTGTTCTTCTATTGACCTAACCTACTCATGAACCTGAATTGGTAAGTCAAGTGAATTACTCTATCAGATTAAGTCAAGTTTCAAAAACCTATGCTTGCTTGAAACAGTTGACACCTCAAAGGAAAAGAAAAAAACAAGAAGATCTAAGGAGAAAATTAAACATGATTCTGAATGCATGCTGCAAGAACTTAAGTGGAAGAATAAAAATTAATTTGCTTTGGAAAAGCCTATCAGCTTCTAAAAATCTCAGCCACTTTCCTCTTCTGATGAGGAGGAAAGAAAGCAGAAGTTATCTTGAAGTTGCTGAATCTCATAGTTGGTGCCATCAAGTCGATGCCACGTTTATTTAATTATATGTATATGAGCCTTCGGTGTCACCTTCTGGTTTCTTAATTTTAAATTACTCTTTGCTTTAAATTAGACAAAATCAACTATTTTACTTTCAATTAAAGGTGGTTCAAGTCCCTTTCATCCAATTATTTACTAATTAAACGGATAAGTAATTGTCGTATATTGTGATGTGATAGGGTATATGAGATCTCGAGAAATTTTACAGTACTTAACGGAACTATATATTATCAGTAGTTAATTATTCTAAATATCTTTTCTGATCAAGAAAGAAATGTATACGAAGATGAAAGGAAAACAAAAAAAAACTTTGAATATTCATATCTGAGATAAAAAATTTATTTATTTTTTATAATTTTTACTCTGGTTTTTTTTATCTTTCTCTTTTTTTTTTGTAATATAAAATTTCTTGGGCGATCTTAATTTACTTGTAGTAGAGAATAATACGATCGATTTGACCTAATTATAAAGAAGAGGGACCGACCATACATGATTTTTCACCCATATGCATGTGCAGATATTTTATGGTTAAGAATGCACTTGTTCATCATCTCTATCATTTTAAAGTAGCTATTGGATCCCTAACATGTTCTATCAGTTTCCAAAAAAATCAAAATAATGTTAGAAATTCGAATTCTTTCTATGAAAACTACTCATTTAACTCAATTCTCAGCTATCTAGAAACCAAATGCTCTCTTTTAAACCGTAAAATTCAACAAAATTATATATATATATATATATATATATATATATATATGGGTATTTAAAAATTTGCCATAATGTATGAGAATGGCTGAAATTGGATGGTTATAATCGATTAAATTAATAGAAGGATGTTTCTTGTTCTTGAAGCCTTTGAAATAGGCATCATCGAATTCTTTATTCTTTGAGTAACACTAAAAAGCTCTTTATGTAATGTTTGCTGGCCATTACATAATACAAAATAATAATTATCATGCTTTTGAAAAAGTAATCATATACAAATAAATAAACGGATGAGAAATGAGAACCAGGAATGTTAACCTTTACTTTATCAATCACGTACCACAAAGTATGCATATCTATATCGGGTAAAGCGGAAACGTTCACCACAATGAAATCTTACTTATTAAATTCTAATTATGTATGGTCTACGCATTTTTTTATATGCAATAATTTGCATTAAAACACTAAAAAAAGAAAGGAAAAAAAAAACAAATCTACAAAATTTATGGATATGCAGATATACTGAACCAAGGAAAGCTACATTACTAGAACACTACATAAACAACTAATGTAGCTTGATGAACATGATGTTAAACAATACAAATTAAACAAAAATAAATAAAAAAAGAGGAGAATAAGGTTTTATATTTGATATAGCATAATCACTTTATTTTTAAGAAAAATTATGTTAACCTATATACAAAAAGATTATATATAAGTTAAAATAAAAATACTATTCTACTCTTATAAATAAAATAAAATAAAATATATTTCTTAACATCTTCCTTTAAACTCATAATACGACAACTACAAGTATAAATAATTTACTAACTAGAAAACAAAAACAAGAAATAGAATGCGACTTGATAAAAAAATTTATAATCTGCAAAGAGAAAGAAATAAAAGGCAAAGTAATGGTGTCATGCTTGAGATGATGACAGGTAAGATGACAATTGATATCAAGTGTTTAATTAGTTCATAAAAAAAACGAGTTATGAACAATCTGAATAGAACTCTGGTTATCATAATACATAAGAGTATGATGAGAAATGGAGATTTTTATATCCGCAAGTGATTAACATAACCAAACAATCTCTTTGGTAGTAGATATCATAACATGATATTTTATTTCGATTGAAAATTAAAAAATAATAGATTATTTCTTAGTCTTCCAAGAAATAAGAGAATCAGTTAAAAAATATAAAAATTAGTAATAAACTTGTAATCTGTAAGATCACTGCCATGATCAACATGAAAGTATGCATGTAGCTCTAAGAAAGAGATGGATGGAATTAAAAAGATTTTAAAAGACTACCATGAAAATATCATAAAATATAAAGAACAACTGCCTAGCTAGTAGGAAAACTAACAAAATGACTAATAACATTAACAACATATCTAGACAAGAAATAATGAGATATACCAAGCTCCCAATAATAGTGTCGCACCCTTCTGTGAGCGGAGCACGACGTCGTAGTGACCATCAATTAATTTTGGGATCTTTTAGTTTTATTATTTTGTGTAAAAGGGAGTCACCACCTAGTATTATGGTCATTAGGAAACCTAATTGGTCTTTTAGAGATTTTAAGGTAAGAGACTGGTTGTGTAAAAGGAAGGTGTTAGAACCCCTAGTACGCCCTACCTAAGGTAAGCTGCTTGGTGTTTGGTTTGTCTTATAATTGCTATGGCATTGGTGTTTTCTAATCCCATCAGTTTTTTTCGGTTTGATTCTAACTAAATTTATTAAGAAAAAAATCAAAGGAGATTCGATGTGCTTTACAAGCTCTTTTTCCCTTGGTATTTCAAGAGTTTGCGACTCGTAAATCGCAAGGAGGAGGGATAAAAATTAGAAATCTTGAGTGCTTTAAAAATCTATTTTTTTCTTAGTGTTTTATACTCTCATGACTTGTAAACCGTGGAGTAAAAAAAATTAAAATATCCTCGATTATAATCAAGGTTTCTTTCAAGGATGTGTGCAGATTTATTATTCCTAGAAAATTATTTTAGATATTTACCACTCCGGGTTTCTTTATCCAAAATTAACAGTGAATAATAACAAATTATTCCTAATAATATTTTGGATATTCGTCCTTTAAGGATTTTTTTATCCAAACATTAGCGGTAAATAATAGATGAATTCCCCCAAAATCAAATTTTTATATTTTTTTTGGAATATTGGCCAATACCCTTTGGAGTTTTACAAACATGTTGTAAAATCCAGAAATGCAATAAAATAATTTTTATGTTTAAGAAATCCATGCAAAAACACATTTTCAAAACTTCAAATTCAAAAAAAAAATAATGTTAGGGTATTGGCCGTATGCAACACATAATAAATATATATATATATATATGTATTATTTGGTAAAAAAACTAGAACCTATCCTTAGGGTGTATGCTCCATAATATCGTTTGCATCAAAATAAGTCTACCCGCAAGGCATCTTGAATAACATGAATTGTGAATGGAATGACCACCATAACTAAATTTTTCATCATAGAATATTAGAAAAATTCTGAACTGTCACATTTAATTGAAGGAGACTGTCTTAGAAGCGATGCTAAGAAGCTGTCACCAATTAAAAACCTGAATTGCATTATGAATGAGGTGAACAATAACGACTCACTTTTAGAATGTGGATAAGGATGCATTTTTTAGGAAAATATGGATGTTTGGTGGAAATTACAAAGGTATAAGTTTTAAGCCTAGCTGTGCAAGTCTTAGTTCATTTTTAGGATCTAGACTACTAGTGTATTTCTTTTAAAAGCATAGACCGATGTCCCACTATAGAGGAATATGGAATGTTGATTGAGTTTCTAAACAATTTGTGTAGGATTTATTTCCCTTTGAGATTTGATAAGATCATCCCCGAATTGTCCAAATTGCTCAAAATCGCCAACTTGAAAAAGTTTTTGGAAAAGAATGCCATTGATCTAAAATGAAGGATGCTAAAAATTGAACTAGAAAAAGGTTAGGATTAGAAAAGGAGAGATTGATTGCCTTAGGCATATTTGGCTTTGTGTTGTTCCCAAGTAAGATGGGTGTAGTGAGTTTGGAGGCCGTTGTTGCTTATGTAGAGTATGAGAATACATAAATCAATCTAATGGCTGTTATTTTAGCTGAAACCATCTTGACGCTTAATCATTGTAGGAGGACTGGAAAAGGAGCAATAAGATGCTACACACAGTTGTTGTATATTTGGATGATTAGCCATATCGAAACAAAAAAACTTGTATTTAATAATTTTTTTGTGGTTCACCCAAAGACCCTTGAAGTTGGTAAAAGAAAAAGAATATGGAGATTTAGACAACCAAGGTTGGGTTGATAAATTAAAAGATTTGCCTACTAGTGATTTCAAGTGGAGAGCCCCATAGGTAACAACAGTGAAAGTCCTGATGATTTGTATACAAAGACATTGGGTGCCCTTAGTAGGGATTACAGGTTATGTGATTTATGCTCCTGCCCTAGTGGCAAGGCAGCTTGGGGGCATGTAGTTTGTTTCAAGGACTTTAGGAATTGCTCAATTCTTTGATTTGTTTAAAGATCCCAAGGCATGAGAAGTTTTGGGGATCATCAAACAAGATTGGAGGCATCTAGTTTTGGTTGAGATAGAAGGTTTAAAGGATCCAAGTGTAAGTGAAGGATATGCAAGATAGAGAGACTTAGTTACTTTAGCCATGCCTTGTGTAAGAGTCAAATCTCCCAAAACTATAGAAGATCCTATTAAAAGAAAAATGGTAAATAATGAAGTGGAGTTGAGTGGACAAGTGAAAAAAAAAACTTTGGATAGAGTTGAGCAAAAGCAAAAAAAGATAAGGCAATGTTGTAAGAAATGATGCATGAACAAACACAATATAAAGATGCAAGAATAGCAAAGCTTTAGCTAAAACTGGGTGAGGAGAAGATTGCTAGTAAAGAAAGTGAGGAGGATTTAGGAGGGATAAGTTTGGATTGGAAGTTGCACTAAACTTGAAGCAATGGATATTGACTTTAACGATTGCAAATGAAGCGTAAAATATTACTAAGAAAAGTTTGCACAAGTTCTGTTCAAATTGATGGATAAGATAGCAAAATATGAGGATTTGAATAAGAAATACATGGAGTTAGAAAGCCGTTTGGTAGGGATTATAAAAGAACAAAGTAAAAGGAAAGGTTTTGAGTTTGTTGGAGTTAGAAAGCCATTTGGTAGGGATTATAAAAGAACAAAGTAAAAGGAAAGGTTTTGAGTTTGTTGAAGCAAAGTTAGTGGTTATGAAGGATAAGATAAAAGTTATAAGGATAAAACTTGATAAGGAATGTAAAAAAAGGTGAAGTATTTGGATAAGAAACTAGCAAGAATAAAAAAAGAGAGGATTAAATAGACATCAACAACACTATTTTGAATAGAACCAATATGTTGCTCATAAAAAAGATGAAGAAGACAGATAAGTAAATGGATGAAGCTGCTGTATTTGTTCAAATTAATAGAATTAATGCATGAAATGTGGAAAGGGACATCATTCGCTATCGCCGAAGCCTAGCTGAAACTAATGCCTTTCTAGGGAAGATTGAGAACTGCGACTTTGTCTTTTTACCTTTGGCTATAGAGTTTGTTGACGAAAAGGATTAAAATATTATATCTCTAAATATAATAAACTTATCAAGCATTAATGAAAAGGACTTTGACCCATGTTTTTATGCAATATCTGTCTCTTGGTGAATATGATTCAAGTAGATGACATGAAAGGCAGTATTCCTAGCAAAGCAATGTGATAAGAGGACTTATGTTTATAAGGTGGAGGCTATTATTCATTCACAAGAAGGTTGCATCCATACCCAATATACAAATGCATTCTTATCATAAATCATACATTGTCTTATGCATCTATACATGCATTTGTTAGACCTAGAAACATAGATTTCTTTTTAGAATCCACAACACTCGATTAAAGAAAAGGATGGAAAACAAAGAAAGGTCACACCCAAAAGCTCAGTACCAAATAAGGGCTTAAAGGAATTTGGAATAATGTTATGCACCTAATGTTTTTGTTTGAGCAAATGTTTTGAGATAAATTTTTTCCTTTAATGAGATCATGTATTTTCAAAAGTTCATCTTAATGTTTTTACACATCACTTTTCATTTTTTAAAGTTGATCTTCCAAAATGAACACCTACACTTTATACTAAGAATGAATGGCCAAACTTTAAAGAATACATAGTAGTTGTAGAAGAGAAAGAATGAGATGAAAATAGGACAACATAAACAAGCTTGGAAGATGAAAATAGGACTACATGAATAAACTTGGAAACCCACTAGAGAGGAACTTGAAACCATAGATATAGGCAATGAAAATAATAATAATAAATAAATAAGAAAAAAAATAAAGATAGGGACTATAATCACTCCTAAAAAAAAGAGAAGAATTGGTTACTTCGAGAGATTTTTTTTCCTTGGTCCTATAAGGATATGTTTGGCTTAGATACAAATATTATAGTATAAAGGATACTGCTGGTAGAAGGATGCAAGTCAATTAAGCAAAAATTAAGAAGAATTAATCCTAATATCTTAATCAAAGTAAAGGTAAAAATTGAAAAGCAGTGGAACGCTGGTTTTCTAGAAATAGTCAAATATCCATAATGGATGTCCAACATAGTGGTAGTACAAAAAAAAAAAAGATGTTAGTGAAGAAATTTTATCTATTGATATGGTCCATTAGAAAATATTAATAATGCCTAGAACTTCAATAGGAGAATGATAATAGAATTTTACGCTAATGGAAAGTCAACTCTTCCAATTACTCGCCATGTAGATCAAAGATGAATGGTGCAGTAAAAGCTACTAATAAAAATGTCAACAAGATTATTTAGAAGATGATAGTCACTTACAAGAATTGACATGAGATGTTGCCATTTGTCTTTCATGCGTACTGTATTACAATTCAAATCTCAATAGGAGTCACCCCATATATGTTGGTATATAGAATATAGGCAGTGATACCTTTAGAAGTTAAAATCCTCTTATCAAAAGTATTGATAGAGTCTGAGTTAGAAGAGGTAGAGTGAGTAAAAGTTAGATATGAATAGTTGAATCTGATAAGTGAAAAGAGGATGGTTGTAATCTGCCATCATCAACTATACCAAAGAAGAATGACCAAATCATATGATAAGAAGGTCTGACCTAGAGAATTCCATGAAGATCTTATATTAAAAAATATTGCTTTTATTAGAAGAAGGTTAGAGTGAATAGATGCCGAATAATGAGGGCCCTTACGTGGTAAAGAAAGCATTCTTGGGAAGAACTTTATTGTTATCTAGAATGGATAGAGGAGATCTAGTTAGACTTGTGAATGCTAACTCTATAAGAAATAATATACTTACTGATCAATAAAATAAAGTTCAGTCATGAATTCTCTTTGTAAAAAACTCTTTTTTTTTTTTTTCATAAAACATATGATCCCATAGCATTTGAAATCTTCTACTTTGAACTATTTTTTTTACATATGGCTAAGAAGATGACTCCATCAATTGGGGAGAACCAAATCAAATTTAAACTTGATATATTTTTGCATATCATACTGGGGGTAAGAATTGTACAAAGTGCACACAAGGGTCCATAGTGAACTAAAGCCCAAAGGGGAATCATCATAAAAAAAACTTCTAAAAAAGCATCTTCTATGAGAATTGCTAATTGCATTGAAAGTTTCAGTTTTCATGAACAAAACAAAATTTTTTGAGTTTTCTTTTTAAAATAATAATAAAAGACAATACTCAATGGAGCAAGAAAGGATCCCATAAGGAACCAAAGATTTCTTCACCAAGAGGATCAGAAGTATAATGCATGGAGCATATTTCGTTTCAAGAGAATGAATCAGACAAACAAATGGAAACAAGAGCTCAATAAGTCTACAATAAAAAAGGGGACCTATGTTTCTAAAATAATAATAAAAAAACATGCATGCTATATTGTCATAACACTAACTTGGCAAGAGAAGGTGTGACGAAGGCCAAAATAGTTCCAAGTTTTTAGGAATTACTAAGGTGCAAAATCTTAGGTTAACGGAACTATGAAAAATGATAGGAATTGTCAAGTAGCATTGCTTAATTCTTCGAGGAAGGTCACCCGATATTGAGACCATTTCTTAGAAAAATATGGATTTTTCTAATAATTTTAAAAAGAGGTCAGTCACCCGATATTGAGACCATTTTTTAGAAAAAGCATGGAGTCTTCTAAAAATATTTTAAGATGGGTAGGTCACCCGATATTGAGATCATTTCTTATAAAAGCGTGGAGTTTTCTAAGAATTTTAGAAGGGGCCGATCACCTAAATTTGATACCGTTTCTGAGAAAAGCATGAAGTTTTTTAAGAATTTAAAGATGGGTCGATCACCCAATATTGAGACCGTTTCTTAGAAAAGCATGGAGTTTTCTAAGAATTTTAAGAGGGGCGGGTCACCCGATATTGAGACTGTTTCTTAAAAAAAGCATGGAGTTTTTGAAGAATTTTTAAGAGGGGCAGTCACCTGATATGAAGACCGTTTCTTAGAAAAGCGTGGAGTTTTCTAAGAATTTTAAGATGGGCTGGTCACCCGATATGGAGACCATTTCTTAGAACAATGTGAAGTTTTTTTAAGAATTTTAAAAGGGGCTATTGACTTGATATGAAAACTGTTTCTTAGAAAAGCGTGGAGTTTTCTAAGAATTTTAAGATGGGTCAGTCACCTGATATTGAGATCATTTCCTAGAAAAGCATGGAGTTTCCTAAGAATTTTTTTAAAAAAAGAAGAGGTCACCCATGATAACGAGACCATTTTCTTTTTTTAAAAAATGAAGTCCTTGGATGAGTGGATCACTCACCAAGCAAGAAAGATTTTTTTTTTCTTTACAAGCTTATTATGCAAAACATTGAGGAGTTTTGCTTCGTAAGCATTGTAAAGAAGGGGGTATCTGTTGCTACCCTATTTTTGATCCATATTTTGATAAATAAAAAATAAAAAATAATAAAAATAAAGGCGATAATATAAAGCATGGGGGAGCTAATTTTAAGGAAGCAATATGTCAAGAAGATAATTATTAAATCATATATATGATTTGCTTCGTACTGGTTATTGAAAATAATCATTACAATATAAAATATTATAAATATATGATTTGATTCAGGTTGGTTAGGAAAAACAATCTCTGCAATAATTATTGTAATATTTCCTTAAATAATACATGAAAAGATTTATATATAAGTGAACCTCCATTGATAAAGGGGGAAGGAGAATTTTTACAAAAATAATTCTTAAAGAGAGAAATAGAGAAAAGAAAACCTAAACTTAATTTTTTCTCCTAGTTGAAAAAAAAATTCGCCATCCCATCTTTTTAAATTTTTTCTCTCCAAATCAGCCACCAACGCCCCCTAGCTTTTGGAGATTTTTGATCGCATAATCCCCTAAGCCTCCAACAGCCATCACAGATCTTCCCTCTCATTGCCTCCACAACACAGATTTCCCCTCAATTGGCTAAAAAGCACATCAACCCCTTTGCCTTTCCATCTTCTCCTAAGCCGCCACAACCCCTCAGCTACAATCTCCCTCTCCCCATTTCTCCCAAAGTTGATCCACTCACTCTCCTTTCTTCTCCGCTGCCAACAACAGCACATGACGAAGAAGACGAAGAACTAAGAAGGGAGGCCGAAGGGCCGAAGAGGGAGACTTGAAAGGCACGTCGATCTCCCAACCATGGGAGCTGTGGACGACACCGCCGGTGTAGAAATGAAGGAGGAAGAAGGAAGTTGTCAATCCTGCCGTCCATAAGCTTGGCCTATCATCGACGGCGCTTGTAACGCCCAGCTCCAGATCCGGTAGATTTGAAAAAAGAGGAGAAAAACAAATCTAAAAATAAAGAAAAACAACTAAAATTAACTAGCTTTTATGATTTGATTTTTCTTTGCAGGTCACCACTGGTGGAAAAGGGAGTAAAGGTCCAAGGTCCGGCCATTTCTAGGCATTTAACAGTGGTGGTGCATGACCCACGCGCCACCAGTGATGGCAGCGCATGGAGAAGACGCGCTGCTACTGTTCCTATTATTCCAGAAGGCTTCCCTACAGTTTCTGTATTTTTTGGGGTTGTGTTATGTAATTTTTGAATTGTTAAGGTCTTGTTTGGGTAATTTTAATTTTTGTTATTTGGTAACATGTAAATAATGATGTGTAAAAAGTGATAGTGTGTTGTTTGTATTTTTTTTTATAAAATCAAAAGGATAAAAACTTTAATTTAATATAGTCAAGTATCTAAAGGATAAATAAAATCAAGTTGTATTTTCCGTGAAAATATAAGAACATGTTTCTATATATTGTTTTGGATTTAATAACTGATTTATTAAAGCCTTAAGAATTTGACTAGCATGTGGGTTGTTGACTTTAATTTCGATTAAGGGTGATGGTTCTTTTTGTTTTTACAAAGAAAAATATCATATATATATATATATATATATATATATATATATATATATATCAAAACATGGATAAAAAATAGGGTAGCAACAAATAGAATGATATAAAGTAGGATCTAACAAATATAAACCATCAGAAGAAGAATACATTGTTTTAACATCAATAAGAGTATATACAATCTTATTATTAGTAAGTGAGGCCACTTAAGAATATCTACAACATATTTTGACTGAGAAAGAAGGTAACCTTTAGGTGAGTAAGTTATCTCAATACCTAGAAAATGTTATAGATAACCCAAATCTTTCATTTCAAACTATTTAGCTAACTCTGTCTTTAAAATTAAAATACTATCAATGTTATCACTAATAATAATCATACTATTAACATATAAAGATAAAATGACATGATATGCATTAGTGCACTTAACAAAGATAGTAAAATCATGACTACTAGAAACAAATCTAAAAGAAGAGATCTCAATAAAAAAATTTTCAAACTAAGTATGAGATGTTTGTTTAAGACCATATAGAACTTTTTTGAGCTTACAAATATAAATGGAGTCATGTGAAACACTATAAAAGGATGCCATATAAACTTCTTCTTAAAGATCTCCATTCAAGAAGACATGTTTAATATCAAGTTAAGAGATATGTTATTGACGAACTAAAGCTACTGCAATAAGAGTATGAATAATAGTTATTTTTGTAACAGGGACAAATATCTCCTCATAATTCATACCATACTATTAAAAGTATTCTTTTACAACTAACCTACCTTTGTATCGCTCAATAAATCCAATAAAATTAGTCTTGATTTTATACACCCAATGAGAACCAACAACACTTTTACTAGAAGGTAGAGGAACCAAATCCCAAGTATTTATCTTATATAATGTAGAAAGTTTCTCATCCATAGCTTGCTGCAAAGAAAATCAAGAATTGTCTCTTTATAGGAAGAAGGTTCAAAAAGACAACAGATAAAAGCTAAAAAGAAAGTAAATAATAAAGAATAATAATAATAGGAATAATTTGATAACTTTATGGACTTACAAATGCGTATGAATTGACATAGAGGTAGATCTACAATCTCAGACAGAGTTGGAGGGTTTGTAAAGGAGAATGGAGTTTCAGGTATGCCAAAGAGTACTTAAGGTACTAGGAACCTGAAATGATAAACCATCAGAATTCTAAAAAAAAAAAAAGATATGTACAAATAAAATTAGATGTAATCAAGTTATGAGTAGTGGATGGAATAAAAAAGAAATGTATATGCTTGAGAAAGATAACATGACAAGACACATAAAAGTTCTTTGTTATTGAATCAAAATAACAACATTCCTTTTTACCTTCACCATAACCAAAAAAGACGTAAATAACAGATCGAGAGGATAACTTATTATATTCTACATGAGGATGAAGAATGAAATAAATGCAATAAAAAATTAGAAAGGAGGAATAATCAGGGGTATACTCCTATAAGTTTTTAAAAGGAGAAAAACCTAAAATATAAAAAGATGAAATTGTATTAATCAAACTTATAGCAGTAAAGACAACTTCTTTCTAAAACTCATTAGGAACAGAAGCAAACAATAATAGAGAAATAACATGTTTCGACTGTTATAACCCATTTTGGGTTATTCTTTAAATTCATATTTTTTCTTTCCAAAATAAAGATAAAGAAATAAAATAAAGAAAGTAAGAAGACTAGTAACTTGGAAAAGCAGGCTAAGGAGGATTTCAAACATATAGAAAGATTAAGGTGCAATTTTGGATAAATTGGAAGTCTAATTATACCTTATTATACCCAAAATTGAAGAGACAATACTGATTCAAGGTAAAATTAAATCATTATTGGACGAATCTGCATAAAAATTAAGTTAGGGGATACAATTATATTTTTAATAGGCCAATTTGATTTAATCATGAGCCAAATTAAAGTTTAATTATGTTTAAGAATCAATTTGGGCCTAATCAAAGGATTTAATTAGGTGCAAGGACATAATTATACTTTAAATAGGTCAAATTAATTTTATTAGGTGTTTAATTGGTAAAAAATTAAGTTTGGAAGCCCAATTTGAACTTAATTGAAAACATTGAAATTTTCTAAGAGATCAAATTTTTACAAAGTTAATTAATTCAAATCAGGGTAAAATTGTAAGAAAATCAAAATTTTGGGGTGAATTAAGGGCTAAATTGAAGAAATTTGTAACCAATGTCCAAAATAAAAAAAGGTGTTGAATTCTAAGGACTCAATCTGCTGAAATCAAGGGTAAAATTAATTTTTTTTGAAAGTTTAGTGGTCAATTACTAGTTAAATTGAAAAATTCAAGACTAAGGATCAAAATGAAAAAAAGAGAGATTTATAGAGATTAGATTGAAGTTCATCAGTTGTATAATTGTATAAAATTAAAACTTTGAAGCCAATTAAGGGTGTGATTAAGAGAAATCAGAAATCAAAAGACTAAAGTGGAAAAATACCAAAATGACACTATTTTGGAGTTGACCGTTCATGTTCTTTTCTAGAGAGGTTGCTTGAGTGATCTCATTCCCAAGGCATTTTATGCCAAATCCCCATACTAAATTGGATAAAACTTATACGAAAATGATCAATTGACATTTGGCTACATGCCGATGTAATCCTTTCTTACTAATGGACACTATAATGGCTGTGGTACCGCCTAAAAGTGGTCAACTTGACCAATTTTTTTCCTGCAACAAAACTAATAGCCTATGATAAATTCTTTGAACCAATGGTTATGATATTTCTGGGTTGAACCAAGAGTCAAGATTTGGCATGAGTAGAGACAAAACATCCCTCTTCCATCCCCTACAAATAGATGTGGATTTCATGATTCGAAAGAGGAGAAAATCAAGATCAAATTTTTTTTAAAAAAAATTTTCTCCTCCTAATTTTTTGCCACTTTTCTTTTTCTCCGTCTCCATCATTTCAACCACCAACCATCATCACCATAGACTTTCCCACCACCAGCTTCACCACAAGTCATTAACATAACAACTAGCCGACCATTTTATGTTAGAAGAAGACACCATAAAATTCTCTCTCTCTTCTATAAATTTCATCTCTTTCCTTCTTTAGAAATTGATGCCAGTCATCATTCTCTCCACCAGCCTCATGGCAGCCTCTTAACTAGGCCACCAACTGTATAACCCTAACATTAAGTAATCTTTATTTCCCTTTCTTCTCTTCATCTATTACCTATGGTGGAGTCATTGCTTACAAAACAATAATTTTTTCTGCATGCAGCGTGAAATATAATTCATGAGATCGCTGGGTTGGGTCAATGACCATATGGATCTCGGGCTGAACTTGTTTCAGCCTAACCCAAAACGTTAGGCCAATTTTAGCATAAAACAAGAAAGAAAAAAGAGGAGCCCAGATCTGTTGGGCCTCTAGTTAGCCTAATCTGACTAATCTAACCCTATTTGCCAGGCCAAGCCAAGCCCATATATTTATTATTATTAAAATATAAAAAATTCCAAAATTTATTTAAAAAAATTATGATTTTTTCACATGTTTTTCTATCAATTGTGCATAATATTATACTATATATTTATACTGAAAGATATAGATTTGGTATTAAAACACTTGGTTTTCTTCAAAATATTTTTCTAAGAAAATAAAAAAATCTCAAAATTTTTAAATTAATTTTCCCTTAAGAAAAATTAAAAAAATATTTTATTTTCATGGATATAGTCAAATCCTAAAAAGTTTTCCAAGTATGTTTCCATAAAAAAACAAAAACAAATGCATCTTTTTCATATTTTAATGAAAGCGAAAAAAAAGATACCATAACCAATATATTATTATTCATTAGGATTTAGCCAAAATGTAAAAAACCCTTTACTAATCAATTTGTTCATTTTATATTAGAGGTTGTAAGTAAACTTTAATATTTAGGAGTGTAAAACTATATAATAGAGTATACTCTTAGGCATTAGAGATACAAAGTTAAAAATAAATATGATACTAAAATTTAAATTTTAGAATGACTATAATTTCATCTAATAAAATAAAGATTCTGTCAGAATGAATATGATTTCACCCAATAAAATAAAGATTCTGTAAGAATGAAGATCTGTTTTAGATCTTGGAAGAAAACCAACATATAGAAATTTAATTTAGAAAAATAATTAAATAACAATACAACTTATTTTAAGTAAAGTGTATTGGGAGTAATATGTCTTTTTTTTATACAATCAGTTTTTTTTTCAGACTCTCACAAACTATAAATTTTCTAATAATTTTAATACTAAATGATAAATCTTAAAACTTAATCATAATTTTATAATTAAACTTAATACTATTTTTTTTTCCAACAACATACCTCTCAAAAACCTCACATCTTAAAATGCGTCAGCCGGCTTCGTCCTAGTGACAACAACCATATTTTCCTAATAACTCTTGTACTTTAAGAACTTTTATGATAGTACACCTCTTTAATTTTCTTATTTATTTTTCTTCTTAACTATTACAAACTAACAACTTATATATACCATGCACTTTTCTTGCACATTTTAAACCTAGCTGGGTTTTTCCTTATGATTTATATCTGTTGTTTATGCATCCCTTGTTTCGGGGGAAGAAGATGTTGAATCACGACGGATAACATTATATGGAGGAAATATATTTAATAACAATGTTTTTACATGCCTCAGGTTTTGTCTGCTGTTTTTTCTTTGTTTATGTTCTTCATTATATTATTACCATTATAATGGTCCCTAAGATTTAAAACTCACTTAAAACCCAATCCTTAAATCCAATATTAATGGTGGTGGTTGCTGTTTATATATATATGAAATGAAAAAAAAGGTTTTCTATTTTTATTTTCAAAAATTTAAAAATAAAAACAAAATTTGCAAAAACTTTTGTATTTCTTTAT
Organism: Populus euphratica; assembly: GCF_000495115.2. Lineage (NCBI taxonomy): Eukaryota > Viridiplantae > Streptophyta > Magnoliopsida > Malpighiales > Salicaceae > Populus > Populus euphratica. The sequence continues at coordinate 265,664 of NW_011500003.1, forward strand.
TTTCTGTGAAAACAAAACAAAGGAAAGTCCTTACCTCTTGGGAAAAAATACAAAGGCAGTGTGGATTAGAATTCCATTTTGGGAACGTATATACTCACATGACAAGAAACTAAATATGATAGTTGGATATACCACCAAAGTCCCTCTCATTGAAAAAGGGTTACAAATGAAAAATCAATCACTGCATGAGTAGTGAATAGAGACACCATTATCAGAAAACCTTTTGGTGGTCCCTTATTATAGTAGTAAAAGTAGCCTCCTATCTTGGTCACACACATCCCAATAGAAGAGGCCAGTAGTTTTCATTGGATATTCTCATCATTGCCCTTAGAATGTTGAACTTATATAAACCTTGGTGATCATAACCAAACATGTAAGCTAGCTTTCACCATATGTTTATTGTTTCTAGCTTTAAACATTACTGAAGCTCTAGCTACCGTAATCTTAGAAAAAAAACTTGTAGTTCTCATATATACCTATCTTGTTTGAGTAATGGGTGAAAAGAAGCCTTATTTGGCTGTGCTTTTAGTGCAATCAATCTATGGTGGTATGTTCATGCTATCCAAGGCTGCTTTCAATGGTGGTATGAACAACTATGTGTTTGTCTTCTATAGACAGGCAGCAGCAACTCTTTTCTTAGCCCCTTTTGCTTTCTATTTCGAATGGTATAATTCATTTCCAATCTCATGCTGTTTATCATTTTCTACCCTCCTGTATGAACTAATTCTGATCTTTATTAGCTAACCATAATGTTGAAATTAAGCTGACCCTTACTTTTCTCTTGAATTCTATAGGAAAAATAGACCAACCCTATCGTTCGTGACCTTCTGCAAAATTTTCTTCCTCTCTCTATTTGGGTACGTATTCAAATTCAATTTACAACTACTTTCTTCCTTCTCTAAGATACATGTACTGTCTTCATGCTATGTAGCATGAGCACGTGCATGATCTTTACTTTCTTCCGGCTAAAGAATTAAGAAAAAATAGATTCATTCTGAGTGTTTATGATCAACTAATTAGTTTCTATAGAGTCTGAGAATGCTCTTTAATTTTGTGGTTTCCATTTTAGGATTAGTTTGTCCTTGGATATATGTGGTATTGGCATCGTCTATGCATCTGCAACTTTGGCTGCTGCAATTTCAAACTGCATTCCTGTCGTCACTTTCTTCTTGGCGGTTCTACTTAGGTAATTGGCAATCTCCGTTATTAAGTACAAGCAAGTTGATGTTCAACACTAAAGTATTCGTAGTTTCGAGATGTTATTGCAAAAGCAAGAAGGGTAAGGCTCTAGGTATTGCGTCCCACCTTTGATGTTCACAACTGTCATATATATATATATATATTCCAAATACATCTACTAAAATTAAATATATTTTCACACAAAGATACCTCCTTAATAATATAGAATTTTTCTTGCGTTTGGAAGATTTATGATCTCCTAGTGCTTCCTCAAACAATTATTAGACTAGTCACATCATTGCTTCTCATGCATCTAAAATGAGCAATGACATCATCCCAATTTGGTTCGAGTTCATTGCTATGTTTTATTCGAATTTAGTTTTTGACGTTATCCCTACCACTGAACTTGAAGGGTATAAATCCTGTAGGAATACCTTACAATATATATTAAATAAATAATGGCTAATAATTAGTACAATATACTCTTTAAACTAATGGATATTATAAGCACCTTTTCATACGAATATATACAGTGGAATCTGATTCAAATGTTTGTTGATAAATTAGTGATTTGAACGATAATTAATAAAGTGATTTGATTCAAATGTTTCTTAAATTTGATTCAAAATCTTAAAGTGTTTCTTTGATCTTAACTTTATTTTTTTACGATATCAATTAATTATCAAAATTCATATATATATCTTTATTAATATGTTAATCATCAGCTATTCTCGTTAACTTTGCTTTTACCCATTTTAAATCTAGCATATTTATACTATAGCCCACCAATAAAAATAGCTTTAGTACTCATTTTCCCTCCCTTTAAAACTCAGGTAATCTCTTAAGAATCATTATTCATGAATTTTGGCAATTCGTTTCTACAATGAACACCTGATTAACAGGCTAACACCTAATTAATTATGGTGACCTTAAGGAACCTTAGACATTAACACACACACACACACACTATAGTTTAGAATTAACAAAAAATATAAATTACCATTTTATATATTTGTAAATTAATTGAAACGTTTTGTTTGTGATTAAAATTAAAGTTTCTTTGGATTAAACTTAACTATGAAATTTTGATTATAGAATGGAGGTGTTGAAATTGAGGTCAGTCTCAGGGATTGCGAAGATTGTTGGGATAATAGCATGTATTGCTGGTGCAATAACCCTTGCCTTATACAAGGGTCCCCACTTTAATCTTTTGTGTCTTCATCACCTCTTTGAGAGCCATGGAATTGTAAGTCATGTTCCTTCTAGCCAAACCAGGATAAAGGGTTGCTTCCTCTTGTTCGTGTCCAACACCTTATGGGGCTTATGGCTAGTGTTGCAGGTAGCTCTATCTAGTCTAGCCTCTTCTATCTGTCTATGATTCTATAATTGAATAACTATATTCTAACCCTTGTAAATTCTACAATGTTCTCCTTCAGTTCTTATGATTTAACCCTTTGTCATTAAAGGGGTATTTGTTTTTGTTGTTTAACATGTTTTTTCAAAGTATTTTTTTAATAATTTTAATATTAAAAATAACACAAATTTAACAAATACTATTTTAATATATTTTTAAATACCCTGCATTTATTAAAAACACATGAACATGAAGTATATAACACCAAGACCACCTTTTGAATTTCTGTTTATCAATGTTCTTGAACTTTCAGATATTTTTTCAGAATACTCTAACATGTATGAGGTTTTAGTAATGATGACCTAATTTGCTACTGTTTTGAGACAGGGACGGGTTCTGAAAGATTACCCATCAAAGCTTCTATTCATAACTCTTCAGTGCTTTCTAAGCACAATTCAATTATTTACCATTGCTATTGGCTTTGAAAGAGATCCTCGTGAGTGGGAGCTGGGCTGGAATGTTAGACTTCTTGCTGTGGCTTACTGTGTAAGTTCTCTTATCTATTCTTTATACTTCTTTGCCTCACATTATTAATTTAGTTTCCAAAATGACTTTTCATATTTTCTATAATATTATGAAACATTAATTCGTTGTTATTACGGCATAGTTATTAAATATAATTTACATATTAACTAGGGCAAATGCTTCGAGTGAATTAATTTAAATTAATTTAGATTATTTTTTTAAATAAAATAATATCATTTTAATTTTTTTTAAATCAATGAATTTTAATTAAATTAATCATGTTATAGATCGATATAAATTTTTTATCAAATTAATTTTTTTTTTATTGTTTATAAAATTTAGTCTAGTTCAAATTCCAAATCAACTCGCTAGGCTAAAATATAATGATCAAAAAGTTTAAATTTTTAACTGATTATCTCTATGTTATTGTTTAGCCATTTAGAAAAAAATATTTTTGAAGATCAAATATCATTATCCAAGCATGTCGTAGAAAATGCCTATATATTAATTCATATAATTTCCATTTGCGATAGGGAATTGTGGTGACTGGTGTTACATTCTACTTGCAAGCATGGATTATAGAGAAAAAAGGGCCAGTGTTTTTAGCCATGTCTACACCAGTCACTTTGGTCTTTACAATGTTCTTTTCTGCTATTCTACTATGCGAGATCATCACTTTGGGAAGGTACTTTAATTCTTTGTTCAAACCTTATGTAAGTCTTCCAAGTTATACACTAATTCTCAATTGGATTTCCATATGAATTTTGTTTCTCAGTTTGATCCTTGATATATTCAAAATTCTTAATTGGGTACTCTCATCTATATCTATTAATATGACATTTTCATTTTGTCTAGATTTTAAAATTTATGCATTCAATAGAAATTTTCTTGAAGAGAACTTGATGATTTCTGTTAAAAAGTTACTCTTTTTAGATGAGGAAATAAAATGAGATTTTACAATAAATTAAGGTCCCAATTGAGGAAACAAATAGCTTGAGAATCTAATTAAGAATTGGTGTATATATCGGTGGGGGATGCTAGAACATATATATATATATATATATATGCGCGCTTACCCATATCATTAATTTTTCAAGAAAAATAATTATTTATTTTGGGCTATAAAGGTATAAAATGAGTTGGGTTACGCTAATTTTTTAAATTTAATGATCATTATTTCATTGTTTAATTTCTTTTGTCCACTTCTTGTGCTGTAGTGTATTGGGTGGGCTCATGTTGGTCGCAGGTCTTTATAGTGTTTTATGGGGAAAAAGCAAAGAAGAGAAAATGAATGATGCGAAGTGTTTAAAGGCTGAAGTTGACAAAGAGCGCTCAGAGTTCAAACAAGTAGTGCCAGTGGAAACTAAGGGCCCATCTTTAGTTTAACATTCATGTTCTTGCTTTCCATGCTAGCACTAGTAACTACTGCCTTCAAGGGCATTAATTAACTTCCTAAGTAGACAGGAAGTCATTGCATGCTTTTTGGGGATTTCTACATGTAATATCCTTTTCTAAAAGAAGTGTGGCGACTGATTAATTTACACTTCAGTCACCATTATAGCACAAGGACTGTGTCAAAGTTGAATCCATGTTCATGAAAAAGGGAAAAAAATAGTTCCATCCCTCTTCATATTTTTCTTCACCTGGTAAATCCAACTGTTAGCAAATGTTAAGCTGAAGAAAATGATATAGCCGAAGGTAACACAAAGAGCTCCGGAGATAAAAAAAAAAAAATGAAAGAAAGAAAGAAAGAAAGGAAGAAGAATTTATAAGTATAGGAGATTACATCTTGATAGACTTGGTATTAATGTAAGTATGGGAGATTAAACTCAATCTACAAGAAGAAGAAGAAGAAGAAGAAGAAGAAGAAAGAGAGAAAGAATTTATAACCCTCGTTTTGTTATGTAGATTGAGTTTAATCTCCTATACTTACATTAATACCAAGTCTATCAAGATGTAACTACTTCACATGTACAACTCTACAATACCATATGAAAGGCAAGAACTCTCGAGTCTCACCTGCATATTATTGAATGAGAGTTACTTTACAATTTGGTGTATTTCAGATATAAGTGCTAACAAGTGCTAGAAGAACATCTCATTCTAAGGTTGACTTAAATCTCATAGATGGAATCTATACTTAGTTATAAAATTCAATAATTATCTACTATATAATCAAGCTATTAAATATAATAATTTCATATTATTTTATAATTCATTACTAAAATAAAAACTTAGCAATACTTGGTCAAATAATGATATAATCCATCTCCACCTAAAAGTTCAATTATTGGATGCCACTCTAAACATGGTTTTATATTCTTACTTGCCAAAAGCATCGAGGGATTGAAGAAAGCTACATCTAATGAACCTCCTTTAGCCACGCACCATGACATCTAAGTGATGTCCAGCCCAGATGCTAAAGCTCAATAAAAAAAACTTACATGTGTGGGGTTATTCATTCTCAATTTTATATGTTGTTTTTTCTTTTGTGTATTTATCAGAGGTAATATTGTTATCCAACATAATCTCATTATGGTCCAATTGGACATAATGTAAAAATATGGATAATAATTTCATACTATCATCAAGTAATCAACATCATAAAATCTAGTTGGATCAAGTTTTTCAATTGATCCACTTTGACCTCCGTTAAATTGAGCAAGAATTTTACTAATCAGGTTGATTTATTTTTTAAAATACATGATGTAAGTTATTTAACAAAAAATAAGCATATAAATCAATCATATATATATTATTTTCAAATATAGAAGAGATTTTGATAAGCCAAATCTTTCATTTCAAACTATTTAGCTAACTCTGTCTTTAAAATTAAAATACTATCAATGTTATCACAAATAATAATCATATTATTAACATATAAAGATAAAATGACATGATATGCATTAGTGCACTTAACAAAGACAGTAAAATCATGACTACTAGAAACAAATCTAAAAGAAGAGATCTCAATAAAAAAATTTTCAAACTAAGTATGAGATGTTTGTTTAAGACCATATAGAACTTTTTTGAGCTTACAAATATAAATGGAGCCATGTGAAACACTATAAAAGGATGCCATATAAACTTCTTCTTGAAGATCTCCATTCAAGAAGACATTTTTAATATCAAGTTAAGAGATATGTTATTGACGAACTAAAGCTACTGCAATAAGAGTATGAATAATAGTTATTTTTGTAACAGGGGCAAATATCTCCTCATAATTCATACCATACTATTAAAAGTATTCTTTTACAACTAACCTACCTTTGTATCGCTCAATAAATCCAATAAAATTAGTCTTGATTTTATACACCCAATGAGAACCAACAACACTTTTACTAGAAGGTAGAGGAACCAAATCCCAAGTATTTATCTTATATAATGTAGAAAGTTTCTCATCCATAGCTTGCTGCAAAGAAAATCAAGAATTGTCTCTTTATAGGAAGAAGGTTCAAAAAGACAACAGATAAAAGCTAAAAAGAAAGTAAATAATAAAGAATAATAATAATAGGAATAATTTGATAACTTTATGGACTTACAAATGCGTATGAATTGACATAGAGGTAGATCTACAATCTCAGACAGAGTTGGAGGGTTTGTAAAGGAGAATGGAGTTTCAGGTATGCCAAAGAGTACTTAAGGTACTAGGAACCTGAAATGATAAACCATCAGAATTCTAAAAAAAAAAAAAGATATGTACAAATAAAATTAGATGTAATCAAGTTATGAGTAGTGGATGGAATAAAAAAGAAATGTATATGCTTGAGAAAGATAACATGACAAGACACATAAAAGTTCTTTGTTATTGAATCAAAATAACAACATTCCTTTTTACCTTCACCATAACCAAAAAAGACGTAAATAACAGATCGAGAGGATAACTTATTATATTCTACATGAGGATGAAGAATGAAATAAATGCAATAAAAAATTAGAAAGGAGGAATAATCAGGGGTATACTCCTATAAGTTTTTAAAAGGAGAAAAACCTAAAATATAAAAAGATGAAATTGTATTAATCAAACTTATAGCAGTAAAGACAACTTCTTTCTAAAACTCATTAGGAACAGAAGCAAACAATAATAGAGAAATAACATGTTTCGACTGTTATAACCCATTTTGGGTTATTCTTTAAATTCATATTTTTTCTTTCCAAAATAAAGATAAAGAAATAAAATAAAGAAAGTAAGAAGACTAGTAACTTGGAAAAGCAGGCTAAGGAGGATTTCAAACATATAGAAAGATTAAGGTGCAATTTTGGATAAATTGGAAGTCTAATTATACCTTATTATACCCAAAATTGAAGAGACAATACTGATTCAAGGTAAAATTAAATCATTATTGGACGAATCTGCATAAAAATTAAGTTAGGGGATACAATTATATTTTTAATAGGCCAATTTGATTTAATCATGAGCCAAATTAAAGTTTAATTATGTTTAAGAATCAATTTGGGCCTAATTAAAGGATTTAATTAGGTGCAAGGACATAATTATACTTTAAATAGGTCAAATTAATTTTATTAGGTGTTTAATTGGTAAAAAATTAAGTTTGGAAGCCCAATTTGAACTTAATTGAAAACATTGAAATTTTCTAAGAGATCAAATTTTTACAAAGTTAATTAATTCAAATCAGGGTAAAATTGTAAGAAAATCAAAATTTTGGGGTGAATTAAGGGCTAAATTGAAGAAATTTGTAACCAATGTCCAAAATAAAAAAAGGTGTTGAATTCTAAGGACTCAATCAGCTGAAATCAAGGGTAAAATTAAATTTTTTTGAAAGTTTAGTGGTCAATTACTAGTTAAATTGAAAAATTCAAGACTAAGGATCAAAATGAAAAAAAGAGAGATTTATAGAGATTAGATTGAAGTTCATCAGTTGTATAATTGTATAAAATTAAAACTTTGAAGCCAATTAAGGGTGTGATTAAGAGAAATCAGAAATCAAAAGACTAAAGTGGAAAAATACCAAAATGACACTATTTTGGAGTTGACCGTTCATGTTCTTTTCTAGAGAGGTTGCTTGAGTGATCTCATTCCCAAGGCATTTTATGCCAAATCCCCATACTAAATTGGATAAAACTTATACGAAAATGATCAATTGACATTTGGCTACATGCCGATGTAATCCTTTCTTACTAATGGACACTATAATGGCTGTGGTACCGCCTAAAAGTGGTCAACTTGACCAATTTTTTTCCTGCAACAAAACTAATAGCCTATGATAAATTCTTTGAACCAATGGTTATGATATTTTTGGGTTGAACCAAGAGTCAAGATTTGGCATGAGTAGAGACAAAACATCCCTCTTCCATCCCCTACAAATAGATGTGGATTTCATGATTCGAAAGAGGAGAAAATCAAGATCAAATTTTTTTTAAAAAAAATTTTCTCCTCCTAATTTTTTGCCACTTTTCTTTTTCTCCGTCTCCATCATTTCAACCACCAACCATCATCACCATAGACTTTCCCACCACCAGCTTCACCACAAGTCATTAACATAACAACTAGCCGACCATTTTATGTTAGAAGAAGACACCATAAAATTCTCTCTCTTTTCTATAAATTTCATCTTTTTTCTTCTTTAGAAATTGATGCCAGTCATCATTCTCTCCACCAGCCTCATGACAGCCTCTTAACTAGGCCACCAACTGTATAACCCTAACATTAAGTAATCTTTATTTCCCTTTCTTCTCTTCATCTATTACCTATGGTGGAGTCATTGCTTACAAAACAATAATTTTTTCTGCATGCAGCGTGAAATATAATTCATGAGATCGCTGGGTTGGGTCAATGACCATATGGATCTCGGGCTGAACTTGTTTCAGCCTAACCCAAAACGTTAGGCCAATTTTAGCATAAAACAAGAAAGAAAAAAGAGGAGCCCAGATCTGTTGGGCCTCTAGTTAGCCTAATCTGACTAGTCTAACCCTATTTGCCAGGCCAAGCCAAGCCCATATATTTATTATTATTAAAATATAAAAAATTCCAAAATTTATATAAAAAAATTATGATTTTTTCGCATGTTTTTTTATCAATTGTGCATAATATTATACTGTATATTTATACTGAAAGATATAGATTTGGTATTAAAACACTTGGTTTTCTTCAAAATATTTTTCTAAGAAAATAAAAAAATCTCAAAATTTTTAAATTAATTTTCCCTTAAGAAAAATTAAAAAAATATTTTATTTTCATGGATATAGTCAAATCCTAAAAAGTTTTCCAAGTATGTTTCCATAAAAAAACAAAAACAAATGCATCTTTTTCATATTTTAATGAAAGCGAAAAAAAAGATACCATAACCAATATATTATTATTCATTAGGATTTAGCCAAAATGTAAAAAACCCTTTACTAATCAATTTGTTCATTTTATATTAGAGGTTGTAAGTAAACTTTAATATTTAGGAGTGTAAAACTATATAATAGAGTATACTCTTAGGTATTAGAGATACAAAGTTAAAAATAAATATGATGCTAAAATTTAAATTTTAGAATGACTATAATTTCATCCAATAAAATAAAGATTCTGTCAGAATGAATATGATTTCACCCAATAAAATAAAGATTCTGTAAGAATGAAGATCTGTTTTAGATCTTGGAAGAAAACCAACATATAGAAATTTAATTTAGAAAAATAATTAAATAACAATACAACTTATTTTAAGTAAAGTGTATTGGGAGTAATATGTCTTTTTTTTATACAATCAGTTTTTTTTTCAGACTCTCACAAACTATAAATTTTCTAATAATTTTAATACTAAATGATAAATCTTAAAACTTAATCATAATTTTATAATTAAACTTAATACTATTTTTTTTTCCAACAACATACCTCTCAAAAACCTCACATCTTAAAATGCGTCAGCCGGCTTCGTCCTAGTGACAACAACCATATTTTCCTAATAACTCTTGTACTTTAAGAACTTTTATGATAGTACACCTCTTTAATTTTCTTATTTATTTTTCTTCTTAACTATTACAAACTAACAACTTATATATACCATGCACTTTTCTTGCACATTTTAAACCTAGCTGGGTTTTTCCTTATGATTTATATCTGTTGTTTATGCATCCCTTGTTTCGGGGGAAGAAGATGTTGAATCACGACGGATAACATTATATGGAGGAAATATATTTAATAACAATGTTTTTACATGCCTCAGGTTTTGTCTGCTGTTTTTTCTTTGTTTATGTTCTTCATTATATTATTACCATTATAATGGTCCCTAAGATTTAAAACTCACTTAAAACCCAATCCTTAAATCCAATATTAATGGTGGTGGTTGCTGTTTATATATATATGAAATGAAAAAAAAGGTTTTCTATTTTTATTTTCAAAAATTTAAAAATAAAAACAAAATTTGCAAAAACTTTTGTATTTCTTTATTTTCTGTGAAAACAAAACAAAGGAAAGTCCTTACCTCTTGGGAAAAAATACAAAGGCAGTGTGGATTAGAATTCCATTTTGGGAACGTATATACTCACATGACAAGAAACTAAATATGATAGTTGGATATACCACCAAAGTCCCTCTCATTGAAAAAGGGTTACAAATGAAAAATCAATCACTGCATGAGTAGTGAATAGAGACACCATTATCAGAAAACCTTTTGGTGGTCCCTTATTATAGTAGTAAAAGTAGCCTCCTATCTTGGTCACACACATCCCAATAGAAGAGGCCAGTAGTTTTCATTGGATATTCTCATCATTGCCCTTAGAATGTTGAACTTATATAAACCTTGGTGATCATAACCAAACATAAGCTAGCTTTCACCATATGTTTATTGTTTCTAGCTTTAAACATTACTGAAGCTCTAGCTACCGTAATCTTAGAAAAAAAACTTGTAGTTCTCATATATACCTATCTTGTTTGAGTAATGGGTGAAAAGAAGCCTTATTTGGCTGTGCTTTTAGTGCAATCAATCTATGGTGGTATGTTCATGCTATCCAAGGCTGCTTTCAATGGTGGTATGAACAACTATGTGTTTGTCTTCTATAGACAGGCAGCAGCAACTCTTTTCTTAGCCCCTTTTGCTTTCTATTTCGAATGGTATAATTCATTTCCAATCTCATGCTGTTTATCATTTTTTACCCTCCTGTATGAACTAATTCTGATCTTTATTAGCTAACCATAATGTTGAAATTAAGCTGACCCTTACTTTTCTCTTGAATTCTATAGGAAAAATAGACCAACCCTATCGTTCGTGACCTTCTGCAAAATTTTCTTCCTCTCTCTATTTGGGTACGTATTCAAATTCAATTTACAACTACTTTCTTCCTTCTTTAAGATACATGTACTGTCTTCATGCTATGTAGCATGAGCACGTGCATGATCTTTACTTTCTTCCGGCTAAAGAATTAAGAAAAAATAGATTCATTCTGAGTGTTTATGATCAACTAATTAGTTTCTATAGAGTCTGAGAATGCTCTTTAATTTTGTGGTTTCCATTTTAGGATTAGTTTGTCCTTGGATATATGTGGTATTGGCATCGTCTATGCATCTGCAACTTTGGCTGCTGCAATTTCAAACTGCATTCCTGTCGTCACTTTCTTCTTGGCGGTTCTACTTAGGTAATTGGCAATCTCCGTTATTAAGTACAAGCAAGTTGATGTTCAACACTAAAGTATTCGTAGTTTCGAGATGTTATTGCAAAAGCAAGAAGGGTAAGGCTCTAGGTATTGCGTCCCACCTTTGATGTTCACAACTGTCATATATATATATATATATATATATATATATATTCCAAATACATCTACTAAAATTAAATATATTTTCACACAAAGATACCTCCTTAATAATATAGAATTTTTCTTGCGTTTGGAAGATTTATGATCTCCTAGTGCTTCCTCAAACAATTATTAGACTAGTCACATCATTGCTTCTCATGCATCTAAAATGAGCAATGACATCATCCCAATTTGGTTCGAGTTCATTGCTATGTTTTATTCGAATTTAGTTTTTGACGTTATCCCTACCACTGAACTTGAAGGGTATAAATCCTGTAGGAATACCTTACAATATATATTAAATAAATAATGGCTAATAATTAGTACAATATACTCTTTAAACTAATGGATATTATAAGCACCTTTTCATACGAATATATACAGTGGAATCTGATTCAAATGTTTGTTGATAAATTAGTGATTTGAACGATAATTAATAAAGTGATTTGATTCAAATGTTTCTTAAATTTGATTCAAAATCTTAAAGTGTTTCTTTGATCTTAACTTTATTTTTTTACGATATCAATTAATTATCAAAATTCATATATATATCTTTATTAATATGTTAATCATCAGCTATTCTCGTTAACTTTGCTTTTACCCATTTTAAATCTAGCATATTTATACTATAGCCCACCAATAAAAATAGCTTTAGTACTCATTTTCCCTCCCTTTAAAACTCAGGTAATCTCTTAAGAATCATTATTCATGAATTTTGGCAATTCGTTTCTACAATGAACACCTGATTAACAGGCTAACACCTAATTAATTATGGTGACCTTAAGGAACCTTAGACATTAACACACACACACACACACTATAGTTTAGAATTAACAAAAAATATAAATTACCATTTTATATATTTGTAAATTAATTGAAACGTTTTGTTTGTGATTAAAATTAAAGTTTCTTTGGATTAAACTTAACTATGAAATTTTGATTATAGAATGGAGGTGTTGAAATTGAGGTCAGTCTCAGGGATTGCGAAGATTGTTGGGATAATAGCATGTATTGCTGGTGCAATAACCCTTGCCTTATACAAGGGTCCCCACTTTAATCTTTTGTGTCTTCATCACCTCTTTGAGAGCCATGGAATTGTAAGTCATGTTCCTTCTAGCCAAACCAGGATAAAGGGTTGCTTCCTCTTGTTCGTGTCCAACACCTTATGGGGCTTATGGCTAGTGTTGCAGGTAGCTCTATCTAGTCTAGCCTCTTCTATCTGTCTATGATTCTATAATTGAATAACTATATTCTAACCCTTGTAAATTCTACAATGTTCTCCTTCAGTTCTTATGATTTAACCCTTTGTCATTAAAGGGGTATTTGTTTTTGTTGTTTAACATGTTTTTTCAAAGTATTTTTTTAATAATTTTAATATTAAAAATAACACAAATTTAACAAATACAATTTTAATATATTTTTAAATACCCTGCATTTATTAAAAACACATGAACATGAAGTATATAACACCAAGACCACCTTTTGAATTTCTGTTTATCAATGTTCTTGAACTTTCAGATATTTTTTCAGAATACTCTAACATGTATGAGGTTTTAGTAATGATGACCTAATTTGCTACTGTTTTGAGACAGGGACGGGTTCTGAAAGATTACCCATCAAAGCTTCTATTCATAACTCTTCAGTGCTTTCTAAGCACAATTCAATTATTTACCATTGCTATTGGCTTTGAAAGAGATCCTCGTGAGTGGGAGCTGGGCTGGAATGTTAGACTTCTTGCTGTGGCTTACTGTGTAAGTTCTCTTATCTATTCTTTATACTTCTTTGCCTCACATTATTAATTTAGTTTCCAAAATGACTTTTCATATTTTCTATAATATTATGAAACATTAATTCGTTGTTATTACGGCATAGTTATTAAATATAATTTACATATTAACTAGGGCAAATGCTTCGAGTGAATTAATTTAAATTAATTTAGATTATTTTTTTAAATAAAATAATATCATTTTAATTTTTTTTAAATCAATGAATTTTAATTAAATTAATCATGTTATAGATCGATATAAATTTTTTATCAAATTAATTTTTTTTTTATTGTTTATAAAATTTAGTCTAGTTCAAATTCCAAATCAACTCGCTAGGCTAAAATATAATGATCAAAAAGTTTAAATTTTTAACTGATTATCTCTATGTTATTGTTTAGCCATTTAGAAAAAAATATTTTTGAAGATCAAATATCATTATCCAAGCATGTCGTAGAAAATGCCTATATATTAATTCATATAATTTCCATTTGCGATAGGGAATTGTGGTGACTGGTGTTACATTCTACTTGCAAGCATGGATTATAGAGAAAAAAGGGCCAGTGTTTTTAGCCATGTCTACACCAGTCACTTTGGTCTTTACAATGTTCTTTTCTGCTATTCTACTATGCGAGATCATCACTTTGGGAAGGTACTTTAATTCTTTGTTCAAACCTTATGTAAGTCTTCCAAGTTATACACTAATTCTCAATTGGATTTCCATATGAATTTTGTTTCTCAGTTTGATCCTTGATATATTCAAAATTCTTAATTGGGTACTCTCATCTATATCTATTAATATGACATTTTCATTTTGTCTAGATTTTAAAATTTATGCATTCAATAGAAATTTTCTTGAAGAGAACTTGATGATTTCTGTTAAAAAGTTACTCTTTTTAGATGAGGAAATAAAATGAGATTTTACAATAAATTAAGGTCCCAATTGAGGAAACAAATAGCTTGAGAATCTAATTAAGAATTGGTGTATATATCGGTGGGGGATGCTAGAACATACATATATATATATATATATATATATATATGTATATGCGCGCTTACCCATATCATTAATTTTTCAAGAAAAATAATTATTTATTTTGGGCTATAAAGGTATAAAATGAGTTGGGTTACGCTAATTTTTTAAATTTAATGATCATTATTTCATTGTTTAATTTCTTTTGTCCACTTCTTGTGCTGTAGTGTATTGGGTGGGCTCATGTTGGTCGCAGGTCTTTATAGTGTTTTATGGGGAAAAAGCAAAGAAGAGAAAATGAATGATGCGAAGTGTTTAAAGGCTGAAGTTGACAAAGAGCGCTCAGAGTTCAAACAAGTAGTGCCAGTGGAAACTAAGGGCCCATCTTTAGTTTAACATTCATGTTCTTGCTTTCCATGCTAGCACTAGTGGCTACTGCCTTCAAGGGCATTAATTAACTTCCTAAGTAGACAGGAAGTCATTGCATGCTTTTTGGGGATTTCTACATGTAATATCCTTTTCTAAAAGAAGTGTGGCGACTGATTAATTTACACTTCAGTCACCATTATAGCACAAGGACTGTGTCAAAGTTGAATCCATGTTCATGAAAAAGGGAAAAAAATAGTTCCATCCCTCTTCATATTTTTCTTCACCTGGTAAATCCAACTGTTAGCAAATGTTAAGCTGAAGAAAATGATATAGCCGAAGGTAACACAAAGAGCTCCGGAGATAAAAAAAAAAAAATGAAAGAAAGAAAGAAAGAAAGGAAGAAGAATTTATAAGTATAGGAGATTACATCTTGATAGACTTGGTATTAATGTAAGTATGGGAGATTAAACTCAATCTACAAGAAGAAGAAGAAGAAGAAGAAGAAGAAGAAAGAAAGAAAGAATTTATAACCCTCGTTTTGTTATGTAGATTGAGTTTAATCTCCTATACTTACATTAATACCAAGTCTATCAAGATGTAACTACTTCACATGTACAACTCTACAATACCATATGAAAGGCAAGAACTCTCGAGTCTCACCTGCATATTATTGAATGAGAGTTACTTTACAATTTGGTGTATTTCAGATATAAGTGCTAACAAGTGCTAGAAGAACATCTCATTCTAAGGTTGACTTAAATCTCATAGATGGAATCTATACTTAGTTATAAAATTCAATAATTATCTACTATATAATCAAGCTATTAAATATAATAATTTCATATTATTTTATAATTCATTACTAAAATAAAAACTTAGCAATACTTGGTCAAATAATGATATAATCCATCTCCACCTAAAAGTTCAATTATTGGATGCCACTCTAAACATGGTTTTATATTCTTACTTGCCAAAAGCATCGAGGGATTGAAGAAAGCTACATCTAATGAACCTCCTTTAGCCACGCACCATGACATCTAAGTGATGTCCAGCCCAGATGCTAAAGCTCAATAAAAAAACTTACATGTGTGGGGTTACTCATTCTCAATTTTATATGTTGTTTTTTTTTTTGTGTATTTACCAGAGGTAATATTGTTATCCAACATAATCTCATTATGGTCCAATTGGACATAATGTAAAAATATGGATAATAATTTCATACTATCATCAAGTAATCAACATCATAAAATCTAGTTGGATCAAGTTTTTCAATTGATCCACTTTGACCTCCGTTAAATTGAGCAAGAATTTTACTAATCAGGTTGATTTATTTTTTAAAATACATTATGTAAGTTATTTAACAAAAAATAAGCACATAAATCAATAATATATATATTATTTTCAAATATAGAAGAGATTTTGATATGTATATATGGATTGTTAATTATATTTAATGAAATAAATATTTTTTAAGCACGTCTAGTATTATATTTTAAAATTGTTTTAAAAAAGGTTAATGGGTATTAATTAGTGCAAAAAGTATATATGTTTTTATTCCTTTTACATTATATTTCTTAATTTTTTAAAGCTTATTAAAACTTATTTTTATGAGTTTGGCATATCTAAAATATTTTATGAATTAATTCCTACAAAATAAAAATTTTGATTTTTTATTTATTTCAAACCTTATTTCCTGTGACGGATTTTTACGGAGTTATAACTTCAAAATAAAAATATAAGTTAAATAAAAGTTAAAGTATATATATAAATATTTCCAATAATATTGAGCATTCTACTATGATCAAAAGTATAATATAAAGATGGTAGACATTAGAATCCAAAAAAAATATAAATCAAATCTTTAACATTTCATGAATGAAGATTGTTATATATTCTTTCTAGTTTTTTTCAATCCATAATTATTGTTACTTACTAGAATAAGAAGTAAAGAAGTTAACTTGATTGTTGCAATTATTATTTTAATTTATTAGAGAGGAATAAACTAAGTTAAATTACCAAACTTTTAAACGATTGTTTAGAATAAGTTTTATAGACTTTTCTCCTAAGACTACTAACGAGTGAATTAAAATTCCTTTTCAATATTAAATTCGCTTGATGATAAGAAATTAATTAGAAAATTTTTCTAATTAATTTACTCATAATCTCCTCAATTCCTTTTAGTTTTAAGGGACATCAAATTTATTTGCTTAGATTAAAATGATATTTATTTTACTTCAATGATTAACAAATTTATAGGAATGAATGTCTAGATCTTTGAAATAAACTAATGACATATAAATTTATTAGTTTATTTTTATAAATTTATTTCTTAAATTTTTATTCAAATTCCCTATTTTTTTATTTTAGTATATTATAAAAAAATTAAATAAATTTTTTTTGGGTTCGACCTGATTTTTATAATTATATTATACATTTAATTTGTTTTTAAATTTAGAATTATATTTTGCTGGTTTTAATAATAGAGTATATGGTGTGTAATATTTGTTTGTACCATGTGAAATTTAAATTGATGTTTCTTTTGAGGGATTAATTTTTATTTTTTCTTAATCAAGCTGGCAACAAATGGAAAAGACCTTTCTTCCACTAAGATTTGACAGAATGTGGATAGGATGCTGGTGAAGATAATAAAAAGATTGAATTGGGAGAGGGTTATTAAAACTATCCATTCATTACCTATTGTCATCCTCATGTGAAAACATATGGCCTCTTGATTCGTTATCTTGGATGTGAGTAAGGTTCAACTTTATATAGCTTGAAAGGCATAAATGAATACTTAGGTAACCTTTGGTATCATTTGTCTTTTTAGCATTTTCTTTTTCCTTTTTAATAGTCTAAACTGCATACTCAAATTAGTAGTCCTCAAATATTATCCAAAATTGGAGGGCATGTACCTGTCCTTATTTTCAAATCAATATCCAATGCACTAGTTTTGAAACAATCACATTGAACCTAATCTATGTAACTCTAAGTTAGCGTTTGATTATTATTTTGTGATAAAAAAAATAAAAATGATTAAAATAAAAATATATTTAATTAAAGAGATAAAAATAAAAATATAAAAATAAATTTATTTCTAGAATAAGTTTTAAGTGGATTTATATACTTTCAAAATAGGAGTTGTATATAACATATCTCCAAAAATAATATTAATTATTTTTTATTATTAAAATATCATCGTAAGAAACTTTCAATTTTAAAATTGTCTAATTAAGATATGTAAAAATAAAAATAATTATTATCATAGTAGTTAAACTCAACTCGAGAATCAACCCGGGGTAAAGCCCGGGTCACCGATCGATGCCTAGATCATGGATAGGGTTGACTCAAGTTTGTATAAGAATAAAAATAATTATTATTATAATTTTAAAACTTAATCCCATAGTAGATTAGGAGCAAGACTCAAGTTATCAGTAAAGTTGACTCTAGACTCAAGTTAATATAAAGACAAGAATAATTATTATTATAGTTTTTAAGACTTAAGTCATGTGTTAGGAGAACGAACCCGAGTTGACTTGAATCAATATAAAATAAAAATGATTGTTATCATAATTTTAATTTGATTGTTAACCTAGGGCAAGGCTCTTATTATAAACCAGGAGAATTAACCCAGGTTGATTTAGATCAATGTAAAGATCAAAATTATTATTATCATTGTTTTGGAAGTTAATCAAGGCAAGACCTAAGTTATAAGTTAGAAAGGTCAACACAACTTGAATAGAGTCAATGTATATATAAAAGTACTTATTATCATAATTTCAAAACTCAACTCGAGAGTTCACTTAAGGCAAGATTCAGGTTATAGGTCGGAAAAGCCAACTCAGCTAACATAAAATTTTTAATATTTTTCAAAAAAATCAACAAATTGTTTACCCGTATTTTATTTCAATTTAACCTGGGTTTTTGACCAAGTCAAATCAAGTCAATCATTTCTCCATTTCTTCTTTAACTCGAATCAATTCAAACCTCGGATTTCCTGTTTTTATCATTAGAGTTATTATAATATTATTAATTTCAACACTCAATATAAATTACAGATAAAAAAATCAATTTTTTTAAATATATAAGTTTTGATAGCAATATATATATAAAGGATAGAATATATTTATTTTATATTTTGTTAATCTTGTCAAGAGAAAATCAATTATTTTATATGTTATTATCAAACATAATTATATCTAGATCTCAATTTTTATCTTGTTTTATCTATTTTTATTTTTTTAATCTCCAAATCATAACCACACACCTACTAAGATCTTTTAACTCAACCAGGAGTGTCATAAACCTAGCGTCATCCCAGCTTAGATCCAATCTGGAAGCCTCAAACCCAATTTCAATTTGACCATTATGCACCTCATATTTAATCTTGACTTGATCCCTGATCATATATAGTATTTTCTTTTTCTTTTATTTACGTAGGGTGTCCAAGCCAGCTTACGCGCGCCATGACTAATCCCCATGGCCCACTAAATATCCTGTAAACCCAGTAGACATGTAAGGCACCGCGGGGGTGACAGGCGTGCACACCAGGGCTCGAACCCATGACAGTGGAAGAAGACAAGCTCCTTCCACCGCTAGGCCAAACGATGGAATGCATATATATAATATTTTCTTGAAATCTAGGGATGTCAGTTTTGTGAAATCTAGGGATGTCAGTTTTGGTCCAACCCTTGATTACCTCGTGCCAGTCTCAACCTGGTCCACAAACTTTTTAGATTTAATCATGGTCAGCCTTTTAAGTGACTCATATATAGTTTCAACCGGACCTTAAGAGCTCCAAACCTAGTCTTAGCTTAATACTCAGATTTTTTTTAAAATTTTTTAATTAATTTTTTTAAATTTATCCTTTAATATTTCATTAATTAAAAGTTATATTTTATAATTTATTTTAATTTGTTTTATATAAATTTATTATGATCTTATGATTCAGGATATGAATTTAACAAATTAACTTAGGCTGATTTAATATATTGTCATTTTTTTAAATACCATCTTAAATTTTTATGAGTCAAATTATAATTTTACCAATTGTTTAAGATGTTTTTGAACTCACCAAATAAATCAAATTATATCAAGTCAACTTCTACATGCATATACATGTTTTAATTTTTTCATTAGAAAAAAATTATCAACACCTTGATAATTTTTATTTTATATTAAAAAAATATTTGACCCACTATATATTGCATATTAAGGATATATTTTTATTTTTAATTTTGGTAAGAATAAACAATATAACTTGAAGCAACTTCATATTCACAATCGTACCAAATAAATGTTTGAAATAAGCCGGATATTCGAACCAAACTTCCACTTAGACCATTTCCTTTCAAAGCAAAGTGCATAAATAATAACCTAAATTAATCCCATCAAAGTCATTAAAGGTTTGCTTGAGTAGAAGCATGGGTAATTCTAATTATTATTACATAAATTTCATTATGCATGTTAAGAAATATTGAAAAACTTGCTCTTCATTCTGTGTTTATTCTATGGTGACTTGTGACCACCTAATTTTATGGTTGCATTTGATTAATGTTTTAAAACAAAAGGTATAAATATAGAAAATACATTAATATGTTTAGTTAAAAAAATAAAAATATAGATATATAATAAATTTATTTTTAAAATAATTTTGATCCTTTGAGGATATGCTTCACTATCTTGGTCTTTTTTCTATATCAAGACAATGCGCAAATGCTGCCTAAGAGATAATACCAATTTAATCTTTATACTTTTGTCAAGATTTTTATTCAAGTCTTCATATTTTAATTTTTTTAATCTGAGTTCTTGTATATTTAAAGGCTAAATGATAAAAACAAAAACTTCAAAACTATATCATTAAGGTTTATTTCAAAATAAGCAAAATCAATTGCTGCACTTTATCAGAGTCTGTCCATAGATATTTCCTTTACATAAGGGCATATATTTAACATTTTATTTATTTATTTATTTTTCTTTACCTGAATTAATCTCATAGATGGAACAGCTTTTAATTTTACTCAAATGGAAAGGAAAAATCATAATAACAAAAGCAGAACCGACTAAAAAAACAGAGAACATTTTATTTTCTGCATAATACGAGCATAGTACGAGTTACAAAACTAGACCACATTTTATGCCGCTAAGTCTTATTTCTTTCTCTGTCGTGATTCATACATAAAGCCTCTTGCAATTGCATAGATGCAATCTTAATCCCTTTCATATTGTGATTGATGGGACGCACTAAGAACACTAACTTCTTCCCTGTTGTTCTTAAGCCTCCTGGCATCTTCCCTTGAGATCTGGAATGAGTTTGCTACCACTTCGTCAGGCAAGCCCCGGATGGTAGAGACTCGTCCTGCCAATTGACTGATTTGTGCATTGTCATTAGTCTTGAATGATACCCACTCGAGCCCTTGGCTTCCAGCCTTCATCACCACTGCAAAGTTTTGTGGTGCTGTTACTACTTGACCCTTACGAACTTGTCCATCAAATACTGCCTGTCCATTGTCTCCAACAATCTGAATCCTTCCATTTCCTCTTGTGATGTACATTATGCTGTGGGCATTGATGTTCCAATGTGGTGACATCAAAGCATTCTACAGTACAAGTTCCCATAAATTTGAATTGTGAATTTTTTTTTTTTATAAGAAAAGGTAGTGTAATGTGAAAAAAAAAATTAATGAAGGTTGCATAGATTTTCTTACAGGGTAAAGGACACCTCTCTCAGCGCTAAGCTGGACATATCGAAGGATGGGGAGATTGAGGCTGTTGACATTAGTGAGGCTTCCGGCACGTGGATTAAAGACATCAGCATCTTCTATATCATTGATGTTGAGCTTCAACCTGGCTGTGCAGAAAGTTTCCTCTACACCATTGTCCTCATGACGACGACGTGGGCTCCTTCGGGATTCTTGTTGTCTTTCTTCCTCCTCTTGACTCTGTCGTGGACTGATCACCTGAAGTTCATGCTGAGCTCGGACAATGATTCCTCTATTATCATTTTCGTTCTGCATCCTTCTTACTAGTTTGGTGTCAATGTTGAAAGCTTCTGCAAGGATTCGCTCGTTGAAACCGCTCAAGATATTGCGAGATCTTTCATGCTGTTCTCTCTGACTTTCGTCTTCATATTGGCGTCCATGTTGACCTTCATATTGGCCTCTTTGGTATGAGCTTCTTTGGCTTTGTGATTCTTGTCGTGGGTTTCCAGCCAGGAAAAATTCCTGAAAAGGAAAATTAATGTTTGCTTATGAAGTAATCCTTGTTTGCTTATTCTATGACATCGCATGCTTGAATTTTTGTGATGCTTATTCTATGACATCGCATGCTTGAATTTTTGTGATGCTTATTCTATGACATCGCATGCTTGAATTTTTGTGATGCTTATTCTATGACATCGCATGCTTGAATTTTTGTGATTCTTACCCTGAAATCCTGATCAAGCTGGTTGGCTGGATTGCTTGTGTCGAGAAGCTGAACAAGAACGAGAGGTGAATCACCATTGTTATAAAACCAATCAGCAACTCCCGAAGGCAAGGCAACTACATCACCCTCTCTTACTTGTCGAATCTTCTGGTGCTGGTCTTCGGAACTTTCTCTTCGATCTTGAGAATAATTTCCTGATGATTGGAACGTCTCTGGACAGCCAGGAAACACAGCTCCCTGAATGCCCCTACCTACATTGACACCAAAAAGAAATATTAATTTAGTGTAGATGGGAAATTTTATCATCATTAAGTAGAAATAATTGATTGCATGCATGCATGCCTTGTTCTACATAGATGAGCTTAGGTGTATTGGAGTATGCAGGCAACAAGAGGCCTCGGTTGTTAATGGTATGACGGATAACTACAACTCCAGCGCACTGAAACTGCTCATCATTCTCGTCCCAAATCTCAGTGACACCAGCCTCTGATCTGATCTTCCGAGCAGGCTCGAGGGCATTGATCCTATCAATTTGACATTCGCTACGTTGAGAGCGTCGTTGCCCCTGCTGTTGCCGGCCATGTCGTGAGGGTACTTGCTCTATTTGTGCAAAGCAACAGTTGAAGAGAACAAGAAAGCAAAGAGTAAGAGATAACAAAGAACAAGAACCCATGCTTATTGTAGTTCTTCTATGGTGTTGTGGAATTGCAGGGTGAAGTGGGCTGGTATTTATGTGCAAGATTGTGGGTTTCGCATCTGGGACGTGGCAATTCGGTTTACTCAGTTTTTGTTAATACTTTCTGCATGTAATTTTGTCCTTTCTTTTGCATGTCTGCAATTCCCTTTCTTGCTTACACATATTTTCTTTATGGGTACGTGTTGCATGATATAATTGCATTGTTCTAAGATCTTTGTCGTTTATGGCGTGCATCAGGTTGGCTTGAGACAAAGAGAGATGCAGGTTTTTCCAGGAATATTTAAAACAGGGTACTGCTAGGCAGTTTGATTTAGTGGCTCTTTTATTTTCCCAGAAGTCAACAAAATCTCGACTATTATCTAAAAAAAACTAACCATCCAATTGATTCTGTAAAACTCGGATGAAATCCAATCAAGTTAATTGTAATAATTTTTATTAAAAGCAGCCTTGGTTTTTTGATAGAACCAAGTTGATCCAAACATATAGTTTGATCCAATTACCTAGATTCTTAACCAGATCAGCTGTTAAACTAGATTTGATGACTATGCTTTTCTGGATTCGTTGAGTCGTTAATTTCTTACATTGATGTTTGAGCTTATACCATGTGTATATGTGTGTGTCCATATTTGACTAGTGTTGCATATCGCTTGCCTCCACGTTTCTGACATTGCAGGGGAGTTGTTTTTGCATGCAAGAACGCGTGGCAGGAGATATATGTACACAATTTGCATGCAGCAGTATATATGTGAATTGTTTTCATTCAATTTCTAGATTGCGTTAGATGGTTTATTCATGTTATTTCATCTTAGAGTGAGGAATAAGGAGTATTTTCAACTTTTTAACCTGAATAGTTTTTTTAAATTATCACGTGGAGTGTTCTGATGTTTATATAATTAAAAAAAATTAGAAGATGTTGGTATTTTTTGGGAAGCTTATAAGGTGTTTTTCGGTGGCCATTATTGGTTTTTAGTGATGGCAATCGAAGTGTCGTGTTGCCCTCTACATCATGGACTGATACATGCCGACAGGTGCAATACAATAAAGCTTTAATGAAGATTTTTTTTTCCTTCACCTCACAAAATGTGTTGGTTTTACAAAGTTATAAAATTATTCTCAATCTTTTAATTATATTAAATTATATTAATTAATTAATTAATTTTATTTCTTTGCATTTAATTTTTTCTTTATTTTTATCAAATTTAATTATCATTTTTTTGTTTTTTCTTATTTTGCTTTTAATCTTTTTTTATTGGAATTTGTTTTTTGATTTAATCCATAATCAATTTACTTTAATTTTTTATGTTAAATTTAATCCATTTTTATGATTGTAATTTCTTTTATTTTGAATTTTTTTCTTGATTAATGATTAATTGTTCTTTTTTTTTAATTTCATTACTCATTGTTTAATTTCAAGATTTTCATTTTATATTTAGTGTTTATATTTTTTTTAATGTTTTTAAAACTTAACTCAAAAATCAATCCTATAATGTTTGAAGTCATGGATTGGATCGAGTAATCAGGGTTATTAGAGTCCATTACATTTTTTATTCTACACAAAGTAAGGATAATATTATTTTAATAAAATAATAATAATAAAATAAATTGAGAGTGTTTAGATGATTTTTCTAAATATTAAAAACATAAAAAAATAAGAGAGAAACAATCCTAAATATTTATTTCTAAATAATTGGCAAGGTAAAGATGTATTGTATCAACCATGGATTTCAAACCTTGTTCTTGTCTCGTAAACGAAGAACAGGCCATAGAATATCTTGTACCAAGAAACTAGAATGTCTTGTACCAAGAAACGGGCATCCTGGCACTAGTTAATAGTGGAAAGACTTAAATTCCTTCGATGAGATTAAACACACGAAGCTCTCAACGACCACGTTTTAACCCATGATCACCAATTGCTACGTCGTTATAGCCTATACTGAAAGTGCTGACAAAAAATGAAATAAAGTTGGTGAATACATTTTAAAGCAACTCCATTGTCATCAAGTTAATTTTAAATTTCAAATTAACTTATAAGAGGACAATTTAAGTTAAACCCATAATTTATTATTGATAACGACATAAATAGCTTCGAACACACCCACAAATTAGGAAAAAAAAAAAATTAAAAACGGCTGTTGAACACAAGTTTTCAAGTAAACTAGTGAAGCATGTATAGCGAAACAAAAGAACTATGGTTTCTCAATCCGTGAGGTTATTGATTAAACTGAAGAGAAACTTAAGTGTTAATAGGCTGTTAAATACAATAATAATTATCTATTATGAAATAACTTACAAAATCGTTTGAATAGTGGCTAAACCAACATAAGTTAAAAAGAATCATAAAATAACAACGAAAATAAGAAACGAAATTAGAAAATAACTAAAAAATAAAATAATTTAAAACAATATCTTTCATATCTAATTTAAGCATATTTATAACATTTGTGGGTATAAGCTACCCTGATCTAATAATTTGATTAAAAATAAAACTTGTTCAACTTGTTTAGATTTATTTTTAGACACTTTTTTAAATTAAAAATGAAGGAGATTTTACTGTAGTCGAAGACTCAATTTGACATAGATTAGCCTTGGTTTTCTTGCTTTTTACAAATATTTTTTTATTTTATTGCTATAATTTTTTGTTTTTAAAATTTAATTTTTATTTTTTTAATTGCAGTTTATTTTATTTCACATTATTTTTTTATTTTTTTTATTGCATCCTCCTTGAGTCTTTTATACTAAATTTTATCCTTAATATTTTTATTGTTTTTGTAGGTGTTACACATCACCCGCGCGCCATCCGTTGGTGATTTTTGTTCTTTTGCTTGATTTGATTTTTTAGGAGTTGCCACCTAATATTTAATTAAAAGTTACTAGAAAACCCAAGATTCAAGGGTAAGAGACTGGTTATGGTTAGGAAAAATATTAGCACCCCTAATATACTCTACCTAAGAAAAGCTGTTTTGTGATTTGATATGATTTAAAATTTTGAAGTATTAATCAAATTCTAAGGCTTTAATAAATCAATTATTAAATCCCAGAATATATGTAGAAACATGTTCTTACATTTTCATGAAAAATATAACATAATTTTATTTATCCTTGAGATATTTAACGCTATTCAAATTAAACACTTAATTCTTTTTGTTATTTTTTTTATTTTTATAATTTCATAACATAAATAAAAATACAAACACACACACAGACATCTCTTTTTATTATGCTTACTCACCCCTAATTACATGCTACCATGTAACAAAAAAAATCAAATAAATCAAAACATAACAGTATCTAAATATACACAACAACATTTGAAAATAAAAAAAAAAAGCTTCAGGAACGGTGCTGGAAAATCCTGGGCATCTTATGTGATTTGTTGAACAGTAGCAGCGCATCTCCTCCATGCGCCACTACAACTGGTGACGCTTGAGTTCACGTACTGCCCGAAATCCAGAGATCGTGTAGAGATTCGTAATGGCTTCCTCCCCTTTTCACCTTCCTGTCGGTTGTGGGCAACGCCGTTACCTACAAAACATCAAAAAACACAACAAGCAAGTCTGTTTTAGTTTTGTTTTCAGATTGGCTCTTCTTCCTTCAACTTACTCAAATCTATTGCTCTCTCTGCAAGTTTTTTGTTTCCTCTTCTTCTATTTTAAGTGGCCGGTGCCATGACCAAGGGACTACAAGTGAATGGGTTCATGTCGTGTCTGTACAGCTACTAGCGATCGGTTCCGATCTTGGCAAAGACGAGGGCCTGCAGGCTGCTAGGCGGTGTTGTCGGTGGTTGAGAGAAGGGTTGGTTAGATCTAGAGACAACGACGATGAGGAAAAGAGCCAAGGCTGTCTTGTGAGTCTGTAGGGGATGTCGCTGCTGACGGCGAAGACCGACTGAGAGGAGAGTGAGGGGGTGGCCTTGGCTGGTCCATGGAGAAAACTAGAGAAAGAGGGGGAAAGCTTTGGGTCTTTGGTTCTGTTTTTTGCCAAGGGAAGGGTGAAGCTTTGGCTTATTTCGAGAGAGGAAAAAGGAGAAAACCCCCCTAATATATGAGGGGTGGTCACTGTGTTGATGATCAGGAGAGGAAAATTAGGTGAAGGCTACCTTAGAGAACTAGTTTGGTGCTGGGAGAAAGAAGATGGACACCAAATATACAAGTGGGGGGGGGGGGGGGGGCTTTTGTTTGGGAAATGGGGGAAGGGTCTGTTTTCTCAAAGGGAGGGGCGGTCGAGAAAGAAAAGGTCAGATGGCCAAAGAGGGGGCCCCGACTTCTGTGTATTTTTGCAGGGTTTTCTCTAGTTTTTTTTGCCAAAAGAGGGGGGTGGTGGCTTTTGTCTAGGAAATGGGGAGAAGATGGGTGATTAGTACTTAAAAGTGCATTTTTATCAAGGTTTTATATCATCATTTTGCACTTGAAATATCAATAACTCCTTAACTAAAGCATGTTTTATAATAATATATCTAATAATATAAGATACCTTTAATTTATGGTAAATGTTCATTTTAAATGCAGGCCTATCACATAAATAAAAGGATTGATTGATGAATTTAAGAACTGAAATTGAAAAGA
>NW_011500003.1:294206-301531 GCF_000495115.2 Populus euphratica
TTATAATTGTTGTTTATAATTTATACAATTAACCTCCCTGTGGTTCGACCCCGGTCTTGCCGGGTTATTTATTACTTCAACACTCTTGCACTTGAGAGAAAACATCAATCTTTTAGTCGTGTCAATGGGGCTCTAGTTTCTTAAAGGGAGGGGCGGCCGAGAAAGAAAAGGTCAGATGGCCAGAGAGGGGGCCCTAGCTTCTGTGTATTTGTGCGGGGTTTTCTCTAGTTCTTTTTTTTTTTTACCAAAAGAGAGGGGCGGCGGCCGTCTGTGAGAAGGTTTAGGTTAGGGTTTTTTCTTTTGTTTTCCCTAAAATTTTCTTCGCCCCCCAAAATGTTCTCTCTACTCCCTCTATTTCAATGTAGCATGGTGTTAATCGAAGAAATATTGCTAGGATTCAAAACTGGTCCCTAAACTTTTCTTTTTTCTTTTATTTTACTTTGTAATTTTTTTCCCATTATTTGCATTTTTTAAAGCAAGCAATATCAACGTCGACTTAAAAAATCAGTGATTGTAAAATTAACGAGTTAAAAGTTGAACGCGTTCAAAATACCTTTGAACATTTAAATTCTTCTAAGATGACGTTGAAAATGCTAAAAATGATTCAAATATATCAAAATACATTTTTTTAGGGGGTTTTGTTTTTTTTACTATTTTTGATTTTTTCTGAAAATTTATCAAAAACATGGATAAAAAATTAGTAGCAACAACATGTTTTGATTTTAAATATCTTTTTGTCGATCTCATCTTTCAAAATTAAATTGGTTGAGAATTAAGTTTCTTAATTCATTATAGATCAAAGATTTCACGAGTTATGAATTTTAGAGATTAGACAATAGGTTTAAGAGATTCATTGAGATTGCTTGATTTTTTTTTCTTTTCCTAAACTAATGTTTTCTTATTTTTTATACTTTTTTTTTAGTTTTTTTTTGTTATATTTTTTGTTTTGATTTATTGGGTTAGTCCTCAACAATTTTTTAATAATCTTTCAAGTTACAAATATTTTTTAATTTCATCCCCTATGATTTTTTAATATTTGAAATTTGATCATCGTTTTTTTAATTGCAATATATTTAATGTTGGATCATTTTTAATATTTTTACAAATTTCATCATTCTTAGATTTTTTTTCTGTCAAATTATATCCCTATTCCTTTTTGTTGCTTTTTTTCCTTCTTTTGCAAGTTTTTTATTAACATTTTTTTAGCGATTTTATTTTTTAAAATTAAATTTGTTAAGAGTTAAGTTTATTAATTAAACTCAAGTCAATAATTTCACAAGTTATAGGTTTTAGAGATTAAAATAGGTATTGGTAGTTTGCCCGAGGTTTCTTGGTTTTTTTCCTCTTTTTTTTATTTTTTTCTTTTTCTTTCTTATCTTTTGGGTTTGATTCTATTGGGTTATCCCTTTATAATTTTGTTTTTTTAACTTCACCTCCTATCTTTTTTTCATCTATAAATAATATATCAAATTACAAATATTTTTTAATTTATCCCCTATGATTTCTTAATATTTGAAATTTGATCATTATTTTTTTAATTGTAATTTATTTTATTTTGGATTATTTTTTTAATAGCTATTTATTCTATTTAGGATTATATTTACTTTTTATAGTTTTTTTCTATTCATATATTTAATAGCTTAAGTTGTTAAATAAGGTCTCATGATATAATTTATATTATTCTATAACCTACCCCTTTAGATGAAAGTCCTTTGGGCTAAAAATTTGTATAGATTCATATTATATTGTACTTAATTTTTATCAAATAAATAAGAAAGGTGAAATTCGAACTTATAACCACTTGGTTATTAAGATTCTAATACCATGTTAAAAAACGAATTCAACTCAAAAGCTTAAGATGTTAGATGAAGTTTATTTATATTATTCTTTAACATTCTCCATTAAGTGAAAGCTCTTTAAACTTGAAACTTGCACAAACTCACATTACCTTGTGTTTAATTTTTATCAAATAATAAAAAAAGTAAAATTTAATATTATAACTGCTTGGTTATCAAGACTCTAATATCATATTAAACATCATTTCTACTTAATAGTTTAAACTGTTAGATGAGTTTACATGATATATTTTATATTATTTTTTGACAATTAATATAGATAGGCTCAAATATAACTTTTTTTGTTTTTTTGTTGTCAAGTTTATTTATTATTATTTTTTTCATATTATATAAATTACCCTAGAACACTTCGATTTTTTCTTGCTTGACTCTTTTTTTATGTCTTTTTTTTTTTTTTTTTGCTTGGCCACAATGAAGCGCTTGCAACATATCTAATGTCATCTATAGCTACTTCACCTCGCGTCGCATTTGTATTTTTTAATTTAAATACATGGACGCCCATATATCTTTTTTTTTTCTGGTTCATTTTTTGGTCCACGGGGGATCTTAATTTGTAGTTTTAAACTGTCAAATCGTGTTAATTGAGTCATCTACATCATTAATTTGCTTAATGTCCTCCCTCCATAAATAATAGCGTCCAAGACAACAATAATCCTATATAACTAAGCTTAACATGTTCTTTCATTTCATTCTGAGTTTTTTATTTTATTTTTCTCATTGGTAGATAATCTTAAATTGCATACATTTACACAAAGCCCAAAAAGAAAAATACAAAAGCATACCAACCGGAAGAAACACATACACAGGGCAAACTCAACTACAAACGATTGAAGCTGCTTGCCATGGAACAAATCCATAAAACAGTCCTTGTGCATCCCTCATGTCTTTAAGCGTTCATCGAACATAACGCCCACCATCTACACCAAAGATGTTCGAATCACCACGTACACATGAAGAAAATGTATGTGTAAGCAAGAAAGAGCATTTGCAGACATGCGAATCGAAAGGACAAATTCACATGCAGAAAGCATCAATAGAAACTCTAGTCGCTATTTTCGCCACGTCCCAAATCCTCAGCCCACACTATTTGCCTATAAATACTAGGGCCCTTGATCTTGCCATAACCCACCATAAAAAAGAGTTTCAACAAGCATGTCTTCCTCTACTTTGTTTTCTCTTACACTTTGCTTTCTTGTTCTCTTCAATTGTTGCTTTGCTCAGATAGAGCAAGTGACCTCGCGACATGGCCAGCAACAAGCTCGACGACGCAACTTTCAATGCCAACTTCAGAAGATCAATGCCCTCGAGCCTGCTCGGAGGATTAAATCAGAGGCTGGTGTCACTGACATTTGGGACGAAAATGATAAGCAGTTTCAATGTGCTGGTGTTGCAGTTATCCGCCATAGAATTCAGCAGCGAGGCCTCTTGTTGCCTGCATACTCTAATACCCCTAAGCTTGTCTATGTAGAGCAAGGTATGCGCTTAAATATTCTTTACCACTTCACATTTACAATTAATTAATATACTTCTGTTAGTGTCAATGTAGGAAGGGGCATTCAGGGAGCTGTATTCGCTGGCTGTCCAGAGACATTCCAATCATCAGGGAAGTTTTCTCGAGATCGTAGTCAAAGCTCCGAAGACCAGCACCAGAAGGTTCGACAAGTAAGAGAGGGTGATGTAGTTGCCTTGCCTTCGGGAGTTGCTGATTGGTTTTATAACAATGGTGATTCACCTCTCGTTCTTGTTCAACTTCTTGACACAAGCAATCCTGCCAATCAGCTTGATCAGGATTTCAGGGTAAGAATCACAAAAATTCAAGCATGCGATATCATGTAATAAGCAAGCAAGGATTACTTTATAAGCAAACATTAATGTGCCATTTCAGAATTTTTTCCTTGCTGGAAACCCACAACGAGAATTGCAAAGCCAAAGAAGCTCATACCAGAGAGACCAGGATGAAGGTCAACGTGGACGCCAAGACGAAGGTGAAGGTCAGAGACACCAGCAAGACAGACACCGCAATGTCTTCGGCGGCTTCGATGAGAAAATCCTGGCAGAAGCTTTCAACATTGACACCAGACTAGCAAGAAGCATAAGGAACGAAAAAGATAACAGAGGCATCATTGTCCGAGCTGAGCATGAGCTTCAGGTGGTAAGTCCACATCAGAGCCGAGAGGAAGAAGAACGTGAAATTGGATACCGAGGGGGACGAGGTGGTGGATTCAATGGCATAGAGGAAACTTTCTGTACTGCTAGGTTGAAGCACAACATCAATGACCCAGAACGTGCTGATTTCTTTAATCCACGTGCTGGACGCCTCACCATTGTCAACAGCCTCAATCTCCCTATCCTTCGATCTGTCCAGCTTAGTGTTGAGAGAGGTGTACTCTACCCGGTAAGAAAGTCTATGCACTCTTCATTGAATTTTTTTTCTTGACATTACAACAATTTCTCTTTTTACAAAAACAACTCACAAACTGGGTTCATGTGGATCAGAATTGTTTCATTGGCGATATATATAGCAATCCCTTGTAGAATACATGGTTGTGCTATGAGTCCTGGTTTTGGTCAAATATCACATGCTGTGCTTAATTTATTGTGAACTTCTTACTAATGTACATCGAATGTGATCGTGCACTGTAGAACGCTTTGATGTCACCGCATTGGAATATGAATGCCCACAGCATAATCTACATCACTAGGGGAAATGGAAGGATTCAGATTGTTGGAGACAATGGACAAACGATATTTGATGGAGAACTCCGCGAGGGTCAAGTAGTTACAGCACCACAAAGCTTTGCAGTAGTGAAGAAGGCAGGAAGCCAAGGGTTCGAGTGGGTATCATTTAAAACCAACGACAACGCACAAGTTAGTCAATTGGCTGGACGTGTCTCTACCATCCGCGGTTTGCCAGTGGAAGTGGTAGCAAATTCATTCCAGATCTCAAGGGAAGATGCTAGGAGGCTTAAGAACAACAGGGAGGAAGTTAGAGTTTTTAGTCCTTCACAATCTGGAAGGAGTCATGAGATTGCATGAATGCAATTGTAAGCTGAACAAGTAAGAGGCTGTATGTCTAAATCAGTAGAGAATGAAATAAGCCTAAGAGGGCATGTAATGTGGTCTTGTATGGAACCTTGTGCTATGCATGTTTTATGCGGGAAATGAAATGTTCGCTTTCTTTTCTTCGATATTTCCTTTCAATGTGAGAGAAGAGGAAGTTCTTCTAGCTACGACGACTACTTCAAGTTTGTATAATAACAGTGCCATCATCACTACCTAACGATGCACTCACTCACGCACAGATGCCTTGAGTCAAACATGCTAATATTTGCGGCAACAATGATTGATTTAATAACTAAAGTTCCTTATAATTTCTCCATTTTAACATCTTCTTCTTCCCAGTTCCAAGTCCTTTAGTCTTTTACACTTGGGTTTATTTTTTTATTTTCAAATCCATGATACGTAGAACTAAATAAATTAAATTAAAATCTCCACATCTCCTTTTTCTACATGGTATACTAAATCATTTTATCTATATACATTATTTAACGTTACAAATCAATTTAATTTAATATTTTAAATTGTTGGATAAATTTTTACAATATAATTTATATTATTTGCTAGCATATTCTTTCAATTAAAAACTCTTTAGGTTTAAAATTTATATAAATTTACATTATTTTATAACTAATTTTTTTTAAATAAATAAAAATAATAAAATTTAAATTCATAATTATTTAGTTATTAATTAATTCAATTTAATAATTTAAATTATTAAAAAAATATTAAAATATCAAAAAAGAGAGAGAGAGAGAAATTAATGACGACGTAGAAAAACTGACATTGACCACTGATCGCCAGCCCTATAGCCCCACCATTGTCAGCCTTCATAGTGGAAGCACCACACACAGAATTTCGCTGCAGGCCACCTATCAACTGTAAAATGTATGCTATTGAATATCTTGAGATAAGCTTGTTCAGAAAATGAATATTTGAGGTAAGCTCGTGATGTACGTGGCAGAGAAAGGGATTATCAAGTACTGAGATCGACGTGGTAAAGCAAGTGGTTATCATAACATAATAATCTCATCCGCAAGGGCAATAATTTTCCGTAACGTGTAAGCCTATAATAATTATAACAATTGTAAGTTTTTTTAAAAATGTTTTTTATTAGATGATATGTTAAAATAATATTTTAAAAAAAAATTAAACATTATCATGTTATGTTATTTTCTTTTTTAAAAAAATTTAAACATTATCATGTTATGTTATTTTCTTAGATAGATGGACGAGTTTATGTGAGAGGTTTTTTTTTTAATTTATTTAATGCATGCCATTGCAGTAAACTTCCATAATCATGATAAATAGCAAGACTAATAATACATAATTCAACTACCAAAAAGATGTCCCTATCCATTAAATAATAAATAATTTAACCATAAAAATTTTTTATATTAAAAATTAAATTTACTTTAATTTGATATTTTTAATTTGACATGGCTTGATAACGGTAAACTTAAGATCAGTAAATTTAATTTAATTTAATTATATAATTATAAGTATAATTTTTTAAAAAAAAATTATTATTTTTTAATTTTTAAATCATAACTAATTTAAATTAAAAAAAAACATTTGATCTATTCAATTAAATCAATGATGCATTACTAAATTTACTAGTTTATACTAACTCCTATTTGATTTAGAGTGTGCCTGAAAATATAATAATAATATAATAATTGTTATTTAAAAAAATTATTTAAAAATATATTAAAATAATAATTTTTTATTTTTAAAGAATTATTTTTTATATTAACATATAAAAATATAAAAAATAATTTTAAATAAGAAATCTAAATTTTCATGAGACACTGTTTTAATTTAATTTTAAACTATAATTTAAAGCCTGTTTATTTTTTAGTTTTAAAATTATTTTAAAATAAAATTAAAATTAAAATTTAGATTTTTTTAAATAAAAATTAAAAAATAGCTGGGAAGCTTTAATTTCAAAACTAGAGCAAACGCCAAGGTAAGCTAGCTGCCATGTTGACTCTCAGAGTCAAGATTAGTCTAATGACAATGACCAAAAGCTCCGCCCAGGGCGTCACTAACTAGTTATTACTCAAGTCATTTCCATTTTCTGAGTATGCTAAATGTCCTCTTTGGACAGTCTATGAAAGTTAAAGGTCATCAAGGAGAGAGTTCAAAGTTCATCACTTATAGAGAAAGAACATTGTTACTTATAGAGAAAGAACATTGATGCTACAGTTTCTGATATTTTGAGGATGACATTTATCTTACATATGCTGATGATACTTGTTGTAATCCAATTTTGAATTTACTAAATTTTTTTAAATATTATTTTATTTTATTATTGATGACAAAAAAATAAAAAAATAAAAAGAGAAAAAGAAAAGAAAAAAAAGAGTTTAAAATATATTTTCTCGAGTCAACCGTCATTTTCTGTCAAAA
>NW_011500003.1:301959-302451 GCF_000495115.2 Populus euphratica
TTAAAACCCAAATCAATCTCAGCCGTTCAAATAATCTGCCCTTCGATCTGGTTGCGCCACGTCAGCGGGTGTACAGCCCATTCACTTCTGATCGTCTAATCACTTGAAAATCAAACGAATCACAGCCGCATGATCTGTTCATCCGATATCCAGCGGTTGATAGCCTTCAGACGCACGAGCACACCATACACTCTTCCACACCGTTGCACAACCCAGAGATTCTCTCTCCTCTCGCCGATGATTCTCTCTCTCTCCGCCGATCTCCCATTTCCGGCCATCTCAAGCCGTGAAACCACCACAGAAATGTGCATCGCCTCCTCCTGAGCAAAACCCCGACTGTTTTATACTTTTGGACCGGTTATTGTGGCCGGAAAAAGGCCGCGATCGACATCGGCCAATCGACCTTCAAGTCGTTGATTCTCCCTCCTCAGCCATCAACGGCCAACGAGACCACCACCATCAGAATCCTCGTCCTCAGATCTACCAGAATCG
>NW_011500003.1:302924-304728 GCF_000495115.2 Populus euphratica
GTGTAGCGACAATACTAATGCTTTGCATAGGAGCAATTAAACTGGAGGCAGAAGCCGAGCTTCTTGCTCTAGATGAAGGTACCTTGTGTATGTTTAATTTGGTAAAGATAACTTCTAATTTTTTACCACCCTAAGATTTGAAGCTGTATTTTTTTTTTGCAGTGGATGCTTTGCTTGAAATAGCAACGCAAGTGGGGAAAAAAGACTGGAATAATAGCGTGGATCCTTGCAGCAATGAGACAAGCTGGGTAACACCACCTTCACCTCAAAGGCCAATGTTTGATAATAATGTTGTTTGCAATTGCTCATTTGGGGGTGTGTGCCACATTGTTTCCATGTACGTTTCAACTTCTCTTAATAGTCCATGCTTGTTTTGTTTATGTTTGAGTGAATGTTTTCCCTTTTTAATTGATTAAATTTTAAGCAATTTTGTTTGAAAATGAGGAACAAGAAGGTATATATCAATAGTGTTGTTAATAACTGAATTTTTAATGCTAGCAATGTCTATTTTCTTGGAATTTTTCCAAAGTTATGATGGTATTGAGCCCCAGGTCAAAACCCTTGAGAGTTGGTGTGTAAAAGTATCTGACATTATTGGTTTAGTTCATGGGTGAAACAAGATTGAGATGATCTTGGGAAATTCAGATGAAATTGTGCAGTGGAATTTTTTGTAAGAAGTATAAATGAATAATGATCATTGCAAGGATGTAGAGAATTACAAAGGAAAGTTATTTATCTAAGATAAGAATTTCACTTTTAAGAAGTTTATGCTTTAGTATTGCTAGATGTCAAAAGATTTTTCAGGTCTGTGGTCCATTATTTTGTATTTTCTTTCTTTATGAAAGGTGATTTTTTATATTTAAAGTTTGGATTTTTTACTTTTTAATGAGGAATTGATGGGTCCAAGTGTTCTTATGAAACAGATTTCTCAAAAGGCAGGATCTTGCTGGCAGTCCCCGAAATCTATTCAGAAACTACCTTACCTTACGCATCTGTATGTAGTGTTTATAAATTTTAGCAATTATGAATTTTGAACATATATTCAATTTAATTTGAGATTCTATAAACGTTGCAGCGATCTGTGGGCGAACTACCTGAGTGGTAACATACCACCGGAATGGGCTAATACAAAGCTGGAAATATTGTAAGAAAACACTACATTTTCTTAATTTTGTAGCCAATGAATTGCTTGCTCTTACTGTATTAATAGGTTGCATACGTTGCAGGTCTATTGCTATCAACCGCTTAACCGGACCAATTCCTAGCTATCTGGGAAAGATTATCACACTCAGATGCTTGTATGCGTTTCATATTTGTCATTCTATTGTTCTTTTTTACGATAAAGTTGTTCAAATGTTTAGACAATACTAATACAGACGGTTCATATTCATGCAGGAACATTCAAAATAATATGTTTTCTGGAATAGCTGACGGCTGGACGGTTGGCCGGTGGCAGCTGGTGGTTGCCTTCCTTGACCTTCTAGATTGAGTTTACTTCAACAAATCTCCTCCTTAAACTCAATCGAGGGATGTCATTCCAAGCATGAATTTCAATATGATAAATACTTCTCTCTTTAATGGCTTGGTAAAGATATCTGCAACTTGATCATTTGTCTTGTAGGATATCAGCTCGACTTCTTTATTCTTTACATGCTCTCGGATGAAGTGATGAGGTGTATTAATATGTTTACTTCTTTCATGATACATCGGGTTCTTTGCCAATGTAATTGCTAATCGATTATCAATATAAATCTATGTAGGATTTTCTTGAAGAAATCCCAAAAACTTTAGCAAATTCCTTAAC
>NW_011500003.1:305257-306514 GCF_000495115.2 Populus euphratica
TCTTATAGACCCATTTGACACCTATCGCTTTCTTGTTTTCTGATAAATAAGTCAGCTTCTAGGTATCATTCTTCTCAATGGCATGTATTTCTTCATCCATTGCTTTTATCCAATTCTCTTCTGTGATGGCTTCACTAAAGCTAAGTGGGTCACTATTTGCAAAGAAATAAAATAAAGTTGTATCTTCTATTACTTAAGTGGCGTCATACAGCTTTTCTAGATTTCTCATCCTTCTTGGTCCTTCTGATAAGGATGCTGATGATGGTTCTGGTAATGATGGTGTTGAAGATAAATCTGATGTGTTTCTCCTGTGTTTCTCCAGTTGAATACAGGAAATCTATGTACCGGACTTTGTGGCTCATCTTCTGGTACTATTGGACCTTCTGCAAGTACTGTTGGTACTTCTTCATCTTTAAGGATCAAATCAGTGCTGATCCATTTAACTGCTTCTTGGTCATCATTCCATTGCCAAGTTTTATCTTATTCAAAGATAACATCTATACTTATAATTACCTTATTGGTGATGGGATTATACAACTTGTATCCCATCCTTCTCTCACCATATTCGACAAAGACGCATTTCTCGCTTTTATCATCAAGTTTGGTCATTATTGCATCTGGGATCTTTGCATATGCCACACAACCAAAAACTCGAAGATAAGTAACACTTGGTTTGTGACCACTCCATGCTTCTTATGGAGTGATAGCTTGCAAACTTCTGGTTGGGTAGTGATTTAGTAGATACACTACACATGATACAGCTTCAACCCAATATTGCTTGGGTAGCTTCTTTGCTTTGAGTAGACTTCTTGCCATATCAAGAATTGTTTAATTCTTCCTCTTAGCTACACCATTTAGCTGTGGTGTATAAGCTGGTGTTGTCTAATGTCTGATGTCTTGTTGTATACAAAAGGCTTCAAAGTCATTTACTGTATATTCTCTACCTTGATCAGATCTCACGGTTTTGATCATATAACCACTTTACTTCTCAATAATTGCTTTAAAATCTTTAAAACAATTGAACACTTCTGACTTCCTCTTCAAAAAATATACTCACGTCTTTATGCTAAAATCATCAATGAAAGTAAGGAAGTGCCTATTTTTTCCATTCGACATAGGCTTAATAGGACTACATATATCTGTGTGCACTAACTCCAGTGGCTTCTTTGCTTTCCAGTTAACTTCTTTGGCAAAACTGGATCTGTGATGTTTGCTGAGGACACAACTCTCACAGACTTCTTCTGGATGATCAATGTG
>NW_011500003.1:306665-328279 GCF_000495115.2 Populus euphratica
TGGATGTTTAAAGGAAACATCCTATTCTTGGACATTTTCACATAGGCAATTAATCTCCCATTGTAGTCTGTAATTGTCAGATGACAATTCTTCATGTAAAGTGTATAGCCTTTCTCCAAAAGTTGACCTATGCTCACCAAGTTCTGCTTTATGGTTGGGACATAGTAGACATCGGCGATGTAGCTATGATCATCATTCTTCAACTTGATTGGGATGTTGCCTTTACCTTTGAATGAAACGTTTGACATATCTCCAAAGGTGAAAAAACCTTATATGGTCTTATCTAGGTCACCAAATAAATCTCGTTGGCCACACATGTGATTGCAGGGGCACTAAGGTGCACTCAAAGAGAGGTAAGGTTAGAAAATGTGCTACCTAAGGTGGTCGAGGGCTCTAAGACGCACTCAAAGAGAAGGAAGATAGGGCTAAAAATCATATTGTCTAAATGATGAGGACTCAACAACCCACTCAAAAAGAGGTGACAATGAGACACTGACATGTTAAAGTTAAAAGTAATGCATCATGATCAATATACATGTATATTTACTTGAAAAATATAGGTCCTCTTTTCTTCATAGAGTTTTTCTTTTCTCAAAAGTTTGAGTCTCTTATAGTAAACTTTGATGGCTCTTTCCGCGCTTGCCTACTCAAGTCATATCTTGTGATCTTGACCTCTATGAGGGGTATGACATCAATATACTTCTTTGTCCACAACCTTTTATTTGAAGGGTTGTTATCTTCACCCAACATTTTTTATTTTTTTAGAAGGGGGATCATGGAGTCAGCCTTATGTGTTTTGGTAGATTGCCCCCCAGTTTGATCATATCTCCAAGTGTTCAATTTGGGTTTTTCTTGGGGAGGAGGCTATATGGAAGAAGATTTGGTTATTTACAAAGAGTTGTTTTCATAAAGAACTTTTGGAATTTCAAAGCTATTCCAAAATCATTTTGATGTTTGTTCAAATCAAACTCGTTTTGAAAAATTCAAGCAATTCTCATAGATAGGTTTGCATAAGAGTTGAAATTTTTTGTTTTGGTTTTGGTGAAGTAAAGTGAAGTTTCATTGATTAAAGTAGTTCAAGCTTCAATTTGAGGGTTTTAAAGAACTAGTTTTCAAAGCTTTCATTTTACTTGCATGAATAATGATTTGTTTCACATGGGAAAACAAAGTCTACCAATCTAGATTGCTTGCCTTTGATTAGAAAGGGCTGGATTGAGCATGTAACATAGGCTTTGCCTCTTAACTATGAAGAAAAAGGATATTTATTGGCTTAAAAGATGTTTAAGGGACTTTAAGACTAAGGATCATTAATGTTTATTTCTCAACCCTTTCTTCCGATTCTTGAATTTTCTAGGCCTTAAAATTTTGAAAAACAGTTCTCCTTTAGGTTTGGGCTTTTCTTCTTTTGGTTTTGAGCATTATTATATTAATGATTTTTATGGCACACTCAAATCTTTTTGGAACTCTTTCATGCCCTTCAGATTTGTTTAGGTACTTTGGATCATTGAGGATTTTTTTTATGCCCCCCAGTGTTGTTTAGGCACTTTTATCATTAACTTTTTTATACCCTCCGAGGTTGTTTGGACACTTTTAGTCATTAAGAATTTTTTTGCACTTACCCCCAATATAAGGTGTGATCCTAGCTAGAGTTATTTTTTCAAGAAAAAGTTATTAGGCTCAGAAGGGGAGTACAAGGGATTTTTAGCATTATAAAAGGAGTATCAAAGATGGTCTTTCTTCATTTCAAATACATGCAGTTAGAATCGATAAGCTTTGCTTTCTTATATGCGAATATGCAAAATGGTTTCTCATTATTCATACACTCAAAATTCAGCTTTAAAGTTATCTCATGGTGTTCAGGTTGTCTTTCAGGTTTTTTAAGTGTTAGGATATCACTTGAATTTCTCAAAACTTGTTTGTTAGAACAAATACCAATTTGATTTTTGTTTTGCATTAAAACTTTGATTTCCTAAAAATACTTGTGAAAACATGGGGCCATGCTTGTTTTTTGAGAGAGTGAGAAAAAAAGGGAAAACACCAAAGAATTCTTGGTGTAGTGGTTTTGTAAGTATAAAGGTGTGCTCAATATGTTATTTGCATGAAGATACATCATGAACACAGAAAAACACATGATTTTATTAATAGGAAAGACTCATTTGACAGAGAAAGTCTTGTGGCATTATGAGCTAAATTATCAACAAGACTAAAACAAGTTGAAATAGACATGATCAAACAAAAAGAAATAATTGAGTAGGCTTTATCTTCCCATTCTATAGCAAAACTTTGTCCTTTATGCTTGAGAGTGCACATTGCCTTCTTCACACCTTACTCTTGCCATCGGTGCTTTGAGGTTTCCAAAGCATTTTGCCTTTAGTGCATTCACCGATCCAGTACCTGAAGCATGATTGCTTAGAGGGTTCAAACTCATGTTTGGAGTTCCTTCAAATGTTATCTACCTAGCTTTGATCAAATGCATGAACCTCTTTTTAAAGGCACTACAGGTATGAATGTTATATCCCGTAGCATCAGCATGGTACTCGCAAGTGAGGTTAGGCTCATACTAGTTGGGGTAAGGTAGTTGCAGAGGTGTCAAGGGTTTTAGAGTTATATGCCCGATGCTTAATAGCTTTTGGTACATCTCATTTAAGGACAACGGTAATAAAGGTAGTTGTTCTAGACTCTTTGGTGTTTGGTTTGAGGCTTAGGTTTTCTTGTGGGGAATGTAGGGTTGAGATTGATGTTAGAAATTTGAGGTGAAAGGGGTGGAGTGTGATAGTTTTGGAATGGGTTTTTCCTATCCTTATAACCACCCTCAACATGGTCAACCTATTTTCTTTTACCTTGGAAACCCCTATTTCTCATAGGTGCAGAGATTTTACCACTCTTTACTTCTTACTTTATGCGCTCAACTACTGCCACATTGTCAGTAAATTGTTAGGCCGAACTACCTATCATATGATCATAGTATAGGTCCTTGAGCGTGTTGGCAAATAGAGTGACAATCTCTTTTTTCAAAATTGAGGGATGCACTTGAGCAGCTAAATCTCTCCATCTTTGAGCATATTCCCTTATGCTTTATTTATCCTTTTTTCAAGATTGGACAAGCTAGTTCTATTAAGAGTGATGACTATATTGTATTTGTATTACCTGACAAAAGCATCCACAAAGTCTTTCCATTTTTGGATCTTTGTGGTGTCCAATCTCATATACCAGCTCATTGTCGCCCCAGTCAAGCTATCTTGGAAAAAGTGCATTGTCACCCCAGTCAAGCTATCTTGGAAAAAGTGCATTAGTAGTTTTTTATCATGTGCTATTTCTGTCATTTTGTTACAGTAAGATTTGAGATGAGTTATAGGGCATTGTGTTCCAATATATTTACAATGAATTAATGTATGTGTATGCATGCGAATATATGTATATGCATATTGGGTATGAATGGAAAAAAAAAAACCATGCAAAATGAATATCAAGGGAGTTTATGCTATAAAGGAAGGTTCTAAGTCATTACATGATGGGTAGGCTTTCTACTTGGTCTTAAAAGGGTCTATGAACTGTTTAGTGACCACCTCACGTGAAGGTAGTGTAGGGGTTTACAAGGAATGGTTGGGGCATAATGTGACCGCTATTACCGAGTAAACACTCAGCTCATAGTTAGATGTTTCACAAATCTGAACCCCGACTGAAAGTCATGAGGTAGACCTCTACTCCCCACCTAACCTAGAATTAGGTTTATTTGCTAAATTAAAACATATGCTAAAGCAGTAAAAATACGAGCTAAAATAAATTAAAACATATACTAAAGCAGTAAAAATACGAGCTAAAATTAAAGATCAATAAAGGGAAAACAATCAAACAATCAAAGCTTTCTCCGACCAAACAAGGGAATCCCCAGTGGAGTCGCCATCCTGTCATGGGGTGCGAGTGACGTGATGTCGTCTGGCGACAGCGGAGGCTTTTTGTCATACCTTTTGATGATGAGGTGTTGTGTTGGGAAGAATTT
Source organism: Populus euphratica (assembly GCF_000495115.2). NCBI lineage: Eukaryota > Viridiplantae > Streptophyta > Magnoliopsida > Malpighiales > Salicaceae > Populus > Populus euphratica. The sequence continues at coordinate 310,666 of NW_011500003.1, forward strand.
TTTGATTTAATCATAAAATTATGATTAATATTTAGGAGTTGTCACCTAGTATTATGGCCACCAAGAACCTATGGTCTGTGAGAGTCTGGGTAAAGAACTAGTTGTGAAGGGAAAGACGCATCACCCCTAGGGCACCCTACCTAAGGTAAGTTGTATTGTTGTTTAATTGTTTTTTTTCTAAGTTAGGATTCTATTCATTGGTCTTTTTTAAGGTTAAAGGTAAATCTCTCTTCATGAGAAAGTCTTTACCTTATTGGGTTAAATCCTAGCCGTTCTAAAGTCTGAATTTTAGCATTATATTTATTTACACCTTGTATCTTTAATATCTGAAGATGTACTTTATCGTGTAATTTTACATCCCACAAATATTAAAGTCTACATCTAGATCCTAAAAAAAAATATTGGAAAAAGGTTTTTGATAGTTTGACCAAACCTTAATGGATGATCATAAACTAATTATGGTATCCATTTTTCTTGTTTTCAAAACATGAGAAAGATACAATTTTTTTTAATGAAAGATCATTTGTTTTCAAAACATGAGAAAGATAAATTTTTTTTTAATGAAAACATGCTTGGAAAATTTTTAGGATTTGATTGTATGCATGAAAATAATTTTTTTTGAAATATCTCAGAGAAAACCAGGTATTTTAATACCAAATTTGTATTTTATAGTGTAAATATACAACCCAATATTATGCAAAATTGGTAGAAAAATATTTGAAAAAATCACAAATTTTTTTAAACAATTTTTGAAATTTTTTTGAATTTTTAGAATTTTTTTTTAAAAAAATATAAAGGATTTTTGAAATTTTTTTTGGAATTTTTAGAATTTTTTTTTAAAAAAATATATGATATAATATTATATATATTAATTTAAATATTACTAAAATATGTGGGTTGGCTCGGCTCAGCCCAGATAACTGAGCTTAGCTCAGCCTAAGGAAAAAGGTGGCCAACATCGGTCTACAAAGTTAGGCCGATATCAGCCCCCAAATATTTTTTCTTTTCTTTTTGGGTGGGCCGGACCCGACCTAAACATTTGGATTAGGTTGCGCTGGAACGGGTCCGACCCATCCCAAATATTAATTATTTTGTAGAATGTGAACATATTGTTCACGTTCTGCATGCAACAACACTGTTGCAAACTGTGAGGAGAAAAATAAAAGGAAACCTAGCAGGGAAGAAGGAGCCGCTGTCTAGGTGGCTGATAAGAGGCTGGTGGTGGCACTGATGGAGAGCTTGGCTGCCGAAGTTATTACTGTGAAGAAAGACGAAGTTTGCATAAAAAAGAGAAAGACTAGAATGAGAAGAGAAAAAAAGTCGTGGTAGCTATTTGATGGTTGTGCTAGCTTTTTGTGGTGGAGATGATGGTGAAGAAGTTAATAGTGGCTCTTTTTTTATTGTGTTAAAAAAAATCTAATTTAGTTTAGTATTAATAACCTTACCACTATATTATAATTATTTTAGAGGATAGTTGAATCATATTTTAAAAAAAAATTAATATTTTTTATATAATTATACGATATCAGCCTCTACCTCAAAATTACCACTCCAACTTCCAGCTTAATATCGATTAGCATGTGGATAAAATTGATAAAAGACGCATAATGATGGTATCATATATTTTGAAACTAAATTGAGGCTAAAATTGATAATGTAACTGGACGGTATATTATATAAATTATTAAAAAATATTTATTTTTATTATATACATAGTAATAATAAATTAGATGATAATAACAAAAAAATAGGAATTAGTTTGAATAAATAGTACCTGTTCCTATTATGATATGTATAGAGAAGAAGTTCGAAGAATAAAATAAAGTAAAATATTCTTAATAAAAAATAAAACACAAAAATAATTAAAATATGTTTTTAATATATATAAAACATCGATAAAAATATTAGAGAACAAGAAAGAGATATAGAACCTCTTTGTAAGATTTCTAAGAACTTAATTTCAATTACATTATAATTTCTTCCTTAAAATTAATCAAAATATATATTATTCTAGGTTTTAATGTAATTAAAAAGGAAGTATTATAAGTGTAGGGATTTTTGACACGCCTAATCAGTCTTTTTTTTTGTAAAAAAGAAGAAGCCAGGCTATGAAAATAGGTTGGTGTAAATTTACATAATTTGATTTTGACAGTATCAGATTAGACAATTGCATGGAAATGGTCTTCTTAGTTTGCCATTTACGGGACTGCTGGAGAGAGTGTCTATTGATAATTTTACCTTCTTTTAAAATCTTTGACATTGCTTGCATTGACCTTTAATTTCGCTCGAAAATTTCTAGGAATTTATAAAGGAAATTTCTACTGTATATGAATTGAAAAACTATTATTGACTGACTTCTTACGAAGTATTTGTAAGAAAGCTAAAGAAATAAAGTTTTTTAATTTTTAAAATTATAATTTTAAATTGTAAAAAAAATTCAATTATTTTAAAAAATAAAACATTAGCTAAATAAATCTATTAAAATAAATTGAGAATAACTAGTAAAATCAGTGACTTGCATTGACGAGTGTAATGATCTGGAACCACTCACAATAAATAAAGCTAGAAAAGGCAGATGGGTGTGTCTATATACATGTAGGAACCGCTGGTTTGATTTGAATATGTTTTTTTTTTATTATTAGTGTGGATATTTAGGTTAATTTTTATGTATTACAATTAATTTTATAAATTCTAAAATTAAAAATTATTATTATTATTATTAGTGTGGATATTCAGGTTAATTTTTAATTTTTATGTATCACAATTAATTTTATGAATTTTAAAATTAATATATAAATCTTTAGTGAACATCATAAAAAAATATTTTTATGGATTCTGAAAATGAATAGAAAGCATATCCTTTTATACTTATTAAAGAATAATACAATTAACAAAGCATATTTCAATATCCTTGCTTTACTCTGCAGCTAACCCGATACATATTTCAATGTCTCAAGACATATATATGGCCATTGATAGAAAGGTGTGTTGAAGCAAAATCGACTATTTATATAAAACATCGACTATTTAATTTTAAATTCTAAAAACAATTCAATTATTTTAAAAAATAAAACATCGACTATTTATATAATAGCGAAATAAATCTATTAAAATAAATTGAGAATAACTAGTAAAATCAAGCAAATAATCCAAAAATAACAAGAAAATAAATATATTTTCTAGGTTTGATTTAAGTATTTTTTTTTTTATCATGTATTGACTGACTTGCTAAGTCTCCGTGAAGCATTAATGAACTTTAATATATTTTTTTTAAAAATAAATTCTAAAGTTAAGGACTCCTTTGTGCTTGGTAAAATACGTCACAATAAAGTTAATAAATAATAGCGTGCACGAAACTTCACGATACCCATGTTTTACACTGCTTTAAGAGATCGTTACAGTAAAAGCAAGAGAGAAGAACAGTTCAAGACAGAACAATAATGGAGGAACGCAAAAAGACATTCCATTTCTTGTCACTAAAGAGTAGCAAAAGTAGTAGTGATGCTTTTTTCAGCTTGCATGTCTGTTATGACTATTTATTATAGGCTATGCTGAATAGAAAATTGTTGCCCAAACCTTGACCAACCTAGCATGTCTAAGAGGAGACTTTGACTCCAAGTAAATTTCCTCGTCTTTTGTTTAATTTTTTTTAAGATGAATAAATGGTTGGATTAATTTTCATTCACGAAAATCAAATTTCTCTTAGTGGGATCTTAAGAAAATTTATATGCTGACCTTTTCTTGTCCAAATCAAGCCTCGAGAAAGCATGTGCAATTTATATAAGAAGCAAATTCTATTTCTTGACTTCTATTTGCCTTTTGGAATTTTCTGTGCAAATTTCTTGCCAGGAGTTGGAGATAATTCAATGAACTTCCCCAAATTTTGAATTCTCCTCCTATTCTGTGCATGGGTATTCTTGGACTCCAAATTGAATTGTGTATGGCAGCACTGCAACATAATTACGTGGGAATGGAGAGAAGCAATACAAGAGTATTGACAGAAAAATAAAACAGAGGAAACATCATTTGTGTGGAGCGTTCCCATTCCTAAACTATGAGAGAACGTCTTTTGATTTCACGATGTTCGTCAATTTCAGACGCATCGGTAGGGTATCATAATTAGATTTGACTCGAAAGCTGTTTTTTCGTGTATTTTTAGCACAGTTGTTGCAGCCAGGACGAAAGAAGTACCACTCCAAATTCCAGCTCGATCCTTACCAATACAACACGCTTGAGAAATTTCCTCTACGTGTTACCTCTTACCTCTTTTATAATTATTATGATTATTGCATTCCTGATAATTTGCAAGAAAGATGATGAGCATTTTTTAGTCAATTCAAAACAACAAAATAAGGTTTGTTGAGGCTTTTCTTGATCAGGGATTAATTAACGAGAATAAAAAATCCCCTACAAATTATACAAAATTTATTATTAATCATCGATATTTATTATTGATCATCAATATTGAATAATGGCTTATTTTATAGTATAAACAATGTTTGAAATAAAATTGATAAAAGATACTATACATAATTGATGACGGGATTGACTAAATTAAGGTTTTTTCAATTATCTTTAAACATATTATAATTTTAATAGATGGGCTGTACATCATGTAAATTATAAAAGAATATTTATTTTTCTGATATATATATAGTAATAATAAATTAGATCATACTAACAAAAAAATAGGAATTAGTTTGAATAAATGATAGCAGTTCCCATGATGATATATCTAGAGAAGAAGTTCGAAGAATAGAATAAAGTCAATTATTCTTTAAAAAAAAGAAGAAAAAACACGTAAAAAAATAAAATATGTTTTTAATAAATATAAAAGATGGATGAAAATATTAAAGAATAAGAAAGAGAAATAGAATCTGTTTGTGAAATTTCTAAGAACTTAATTACAATTATATTATAATTTCTTCCCTAAATTATTCAAAATATAGAATTAGAATTACACAATGCTAGGTTTTAATAGAATAAATCTTATTACTCAAGTCATTTTCATTTTCTGAGTATTCAAATGTTTGTTTTTTTCGTTTTAAAAGATTTAAAAAAAATTGAAATTTTTTTATTTGTTTTATTTTATATTAATATATGTTTTTAATATTTTAAAATTATTTTGATGTAAAAAATAAATTTTAAAAATAAAAAAAATATTATTTTAAAATTAAAAAAAAAATTCAAGAAGACTCGGATAACATTGACCAAAAATAACCACTACTCCCACGCAACTCTTAAATGTCCTCTTAGCCCAGCCTATGAAAGTTAATGGTCATCAAGGAGAGAGTTCAAAGTTCATTACTTACAGAGAAAGAACATCGTTGCTACAGTTCTGATATTTTGAGGATGACATTCATCTTACGTATGCTGATGATACTAATGTTTTGCATTGGAGCAATCAAGCTGGAGGCAGAAGCCGGGCTTCTTGCTCCAGATGAAGGTACCATGTGCATGTTTAAGTTGGTATAGATGCCTTTCATTTTTTTACCACCCCAAGATTTGAAGCTGTTTTTTTTTTTTTTTTTTTTTTTTTTGCAGTGGATGCTTTGCTTGAAATAGCAACGCAAGTGGGGAAAAAAGACTGGAATAATAGCGTGGATCCTTGCAGCAATGAGACAAGCTGGGTAACACCACCTTCACCTCAAAGGCCAATGTTTGATAATAATGTTGTTTGCAATTGCTCATTTGGGGGTGTGTGCCACATTGTTTCCATGTACGTTTCAACTTCTCTTAATAGTCCATGCTTGTTTTGTTTATGTTTGAGTGAATGTTTTCCCTTTTTAATTGATTAAATTTTAAGCAATTTTGTTTGAAAATGAGGAACAAGAAGGTATATATCAATAGTGTTTGTTAATAGGTGAATTTTTAATGCTAGCAATGTCCGTTTTCTTGGAATTTTTCCAAAGTTATGATGGTATTGAGCTACAAGGTCAAAACCCTTGAGAGTTATGTGTAAAAGTATCTGAAATTACTGGTTTAGTTCACTTTTCAGAAGTTTATGCTTTAGTATTGCTAGATGTCAAAAGATTTTTCAGGTCTGTGGTCCATTATTTTGTATTTTCTTTCTTTATGAAAGGTGATTTTTTATATTTGGAGTTTGGATTTTTTACTTTTTAATGAGGAATTGATGTCCAAGTGTTCTTGTGAAGCAGATTTCTCAAAGGGCAGGATCTTGCTGGCAGTCTCCCGAAATCTATTGTGAAACTACCTTACCTTACGCATCTGTAATTAGTGTTTTTAAATTTTAGCAACTATGAATTTTGAACACATGATTCAATTCAATTAGAGATTCTATATACGTTGCAGTGATCTGTGGGCGAACTACCTGAGTGGTAACATACCACCGGAATGGGCTAATACAAAGCTGGAAATATTGTAAGAAAACACTACATTTTCTTAATTTTGTAGCCAATGAATTGCTTACTCTTCCTGTATTAATAGGTTGCATACGCTGCAGGTCTATTGCTGTTAACCGCTTAACTGGACCAATTCCTAGCTATCTGGGAAAGATCATCACACTCAGATACTTGTATGCGTTTCGTATTTGTCATTTTATCGTTCTTTTTTATCCTAAAACTGTTCAAATGTTTAGACAATTCCAATACTGACGGGTCACATTCCATCAGGAACCATCAAAATAATATGTTTTCTGGAATAGTTCCCCCTGAGCTTGGAAACTTGGTTAACCTGGAGACTATGTAAGTGTGTTCAGTCTTTCATCTTGGAGATACATTTCTGGTTATTGAATGTTAAATTTCATGTGGCAAATACCATTAGAGAAAGCTGACATTAAATTTTTCTCTCATTTGTTATTGCAGCATTCTTAGTGCCAACAATTTGACTGGAGAGCTACCCCTGGCTCTCTCTAATTTGATGAAATTAAAGGATCTGTAGGTTTTTATAACTTGTATAGTTAGTTATGTTATGTTATTGGATATAGAATTTGATACCAGAGAAACAATTCTTGACTGTCTTTGTGTTGGATAAGTGCAGTAGGCTTAGCAGTAATAACTTCATTGGAAGAATACCGGATTTTATTCAAAGCTGGAAACAACTTGATATATTGTATGTGCTTCTTTTCCACCACAAATATTCAATCTTATCACTGCAGCTCTGGAAGCAGAACCTTAATCGACTTTTTTATTTTACATTAACAGAGAGATCCAGGCCGGTGGTTTCTCAGGGCCCATTCCTTTAAACATTTCTCTCTTGAACAGTCTAACTCAGTTGTAAGTTGTGTTACTGGGTCATAGTTAATGAAAAATCATCAACTATAAAAACATGAAAGTCTCACATTTATTTGCGGTTGATGTTTTCCAGAAGAATCAGTAACTTACTTGGAGATGGTTCGGAGTTTCCAAACCTAGAATCTATGCAAAACATGACCTATTTGTGAGTCATTCTCTCTGTTGATGCTCTCATATCAGGATATTTACAGCGCAGTATTTAGCTTACATGAATTAAATGTATGCTGCAGGATGCTGAGCAACTGCAACTTGTCAGGATCTTTTCCCAGAAACTTGACTGAAATGAAACGACTGAAAGTTTTGTAATCTTCATTATCTCTTATGCTTAGTTTTTCATTCATCTACATCAAGATTGAAATGTGAATTTCACGCATACTTAGAGCTGCCGACCTTAGATTGCTAATTTAGTTATTATTTGTACTTTTTTGTCAACTTCCATAGCGTAGATTTAAGAACAATGTGCACCTTTTGTTTTGGTTACAGGGATCTCAGTTTCAACAGATTGAAAGGAGATCTTCCAACAGATTATGATGACCTAATAAGCTTGGAGAAAATGTAAGTATAATAGATTCATGAGGATGGCTAGCTACTGTGTCTTATGGTGCATGAGCAGCCTCCACTGTGCTGTAAACAGCATATAAGTAGTCATAAGATAAGCTTATTGTCCCAGGCCATCATCTAAGCTTCAAAATTTTGTCTAGTCTGGGGACAGGATTTGGCTATAGTAATCATTGTTAGATGCTCAACCAATGATAATTTTTTATTATTGCATAGGTATGTTACAAGGAACATGCTTTCCGGACCCATCCCGCCCTGGATCCAGAACAGAAATACTCGCTAGTAAGTTATTTTTCTTAATTTCTATATGAATTACGTTAGAAATTTCATAATGTATTTACCTTTATCAACATAATTTTAATGCATACATATTATATTGAGAATTATGCTTAGTCCATGTTCTCTCCCTTGTCATACGAATGACTGAAATGATAAATTTTACTGGCACTTGCAGTTTTCCCTTGTCTGTGAAAGCATAAAAAAAGGAGAGATTTAGGCCATTATTTATATAATTTTGAAGGATTAATCTGTCTGTGGCCATAAAAGTAATCCTAGCTTTTGAAGAACCATACTGATGGGCAACTGATAAACAGACAATCATTCCCATAATTTATTGATTTCAGTACAGATATGTATGGATAATCAAACTATTTCCAATTGCAATATCTTTCAAGTTACTATCAATAACTTTGTAATAAAATTTCTAAAAATCTGTGCAAAGTTGTCTCAATGTTGAAAGAAGCCATCTTTGCATGCAGTGAATTTGATCTTTCTTACAACAATTTCACTGAAATCCCCACGCCAACTAATTGTAAAGAAACACTGTAAGATTGACTTCCTTTTGCTTGTCTTTCCTTTAATTGAGTTTGTTGTTTATATGCTTTCACTTCATGACTTATAAATAACTTCTGAGCTGGTCCGCCAGAAATTTGTTCAAAAGTTCTTGGGGAGGGAACTACTCGTAAGCTTCTACTTCATTAAACTCTTCAGACAGATATCTTTCATTTTCTTCTCCTTTTCACTTCATTTTTAAGATAAGCTGATGGTTCTCTCTCACCAATCTGTCCAGGAAGCCTGTCGAGTGTCTCAGTGATTATTGTTCAAAAGGTACTCTTGCTTCTGCTTCAAATTTATGATACATGTGCTCCTCTTGTTTTGTATTTATGTTCATAGGAATTAGAGTTTGCAAGAGTTCTGATATTGTTAAAACTCTCCAATATTAAGACCAATGATTTGTTAGAATTTTAGTGCTGTTAGTATATCGTTAGTTAATTATTTTTCTTCATAATTAGATTAAGATATAAGTCTTAGATTGGATGTGCCAAATTAAGTTAAATTTGTTTCTTGTTTTCTAAATGCTCATATTTATGACAGTAAACATTTTCACAATTCTATATAGATCAATACTCGGTGCACATAAATTGTGGCGGATCAGAAACCACCGTTGGAAATACCATCTATGAAGCAGATGATGAGCCAGGAGGCGCAACAAAATATGTACCCAAAAGAGAGGTTTGGCAAATAAGTACCACAGGACATGTCTGGGATGTTAAACCTTCCGAAGACGACTACATAGCACAAAATATGTCCATACTAAGAATGAACAACTCTCAACTGTACACAAAAGCTCGCCTCACTCCTTTGTCTCTCACATACCACGTGCGTTGTCTTGTTAATGGGAATTACAATGTGAAGCTTCACTTTGCTGAAATAGTAATGAGGGACAACAGATCCTTCTATAGTCTTGGAAGACGGATATTTGATGTTTATATTCAGGTATTAAAGATCACACATTAATTCCTTATTTAATTGGAAATGAATTGACTGAAGAATTGTTCCTGCAGGACAGAATTGTGTTGAAGGATTTTGATATTGAAAAGGCAGCACAAGGGGTAGATAAGGTATACATTCATAATTCTACAGCGAAAGTTACAGATAGAGCTTTAGAGATCCGCCTTCATTGGGCTGGGAAAGGGACAACAACGTCACCGAAAATTGGAATATACGGTCCACTAATATCGGCCATTGATATAGAATCTGGTAAGTCATACCTCTTATATTGTAAATTTTAATATAATATTCAATACTACATGGAGCATGTTGGCATATAACGAAGTGGCATAGTAGTGAATAACTCTACAATCTGACATTAATTGCTTTTATTGTTCCTATTTCTACATAGAATTCAAGCCTCCTACGAAAGGCAAGAGGAAGAAGCTCATTGTGGCTGGGTCTGTGGTTTTGCTGTTGTTCCTCATTTTCATACTTCTATCCGTGCTTTGGTGGAAAGGTTATCTGGGAGGAAGGAAATCAAGGGATCAAGGTACTGTTATGAACATTAATTTGATTTGTGAATTCTAGTGTGCCTACTACCACATACATTCAACAATGAGAATTCCCAACCTCAAGATTGTGTGTACTCTATGATTGTTAAAAAGCACATGTTTTCTTCCCTTCCACCGTGATGATTATGTGAAATTGTTTGTTCATGATATAATGGTTTTTTGTCACATGCTTGTCCTTTTCAACTTGGAATAAGGCTCATGTTAAGCGGTTAGAGATGAGAAGTTGGCACATCTAAGATCTGAACTGTATCATTTTAGTCTCTCATCGTCATACAAATGACATGTTTTTTACAAGTTAGTTTTTTTCTTATGAATCATTTGTGGGGCACACCTTATCCTCCTCGTTCCTTGGGCAGAACTTGTTGGGCTAGATCTGCTAACTGGTATCTTTACCTTCGAACAAATCAAAGCTGCAACAAATGACTTTGATCCAGCAAACAAACTTGGAGAAGGTGGTTTTGGCGCTGTCTACAAAGTAATTACAGCCTTGTCTTTCATGTAGCTACTTATTGATTACTTTCTTTTTCCTTCCATTCCATACCATGGAAAATTGACCTAAATGATTCTGATTTCAGGGAGTACTATCAGATGGTACTATGATTGCGGTTAAGCAGCTATCAGCAAAATCAAAGCAAGGAAATCGTGAATTTGTGAACGAAATAGGCATGATTTCTGCATTGCAACACCCAAATCTTGTTAGATTGTATGGATGTTGCATCAATGGGAAGGAACTACTACTGGTTTATGAATACATGGAAAACAATAGCCTTGCACATGTTTTGTACGGTAGGCTATGCTCATTTCCTTGAAGTAGTAGCTTTTATAAATTGATTTAAGAAACAAAAGGACATTGAATGGCATACAGAAAGAATTAAGGTAAAAAATTTGATTGGTTGGGCTGTGCATACTGATTACAGGCAAAAAGGAGGGCCAGCTAAATCTAGACTGGCCTACAAGGCAGAGGATTTGTGTTGATATAGCAAAAGGTCTAGCTTTCCTGCATGAGGAGTCCACACTCAAAATTGTTCATAGAGACGTAAAAACTACCAATGTTCTCCTTGACGGGAACATGAATGCCAAAATATCTGATTTTGGCATGGCAAAGCTTGACGAGGAGGACAACACCCATATCTCCACCAGAGTTGCTGGAACAATGTGAGTTTCTGGTATCTCATTTCCTATCCAGCTAGCCTTTTCACATAGTTTTACAAGTGCTGCAGCTATTCTTTTTCAAGGCATTCGGTTAAACAAAACTGATATGTGACTGCTCCTGTAGACCAATTATAATACAATAATTATGATATAGATGGGTATTATTCTTGACAGAGTCAGTAGTATTACAAGTGAGTTGCTCCAAATTTAGCATTGTTTACTGTTTTTGCTAAGGTTGTGGTGTTATTCTTTCTGTGCAGGGGATACATGGCACCAGAATATGCTTTATATGGTCGCTTGACCTCCAAGGCAGATGTTTACAGTTTCGGTATTGTCGCACTGGAAATTGTTGCTGGGATGAGCAACATGAGTTTCCAACATAATGAAAGTTTCGTATGCCTCCTAGATTGGGTAAGTTGTGTCATATCCATTTACTCCTTGCGGGCAACTGAAGCCCCAAAGCAGACTAGGTTGGGCTGCTTCAAGCCTGACATCTTCTCTATATAAAGCCGAAACCGAGTGGTTATATTCTATCTTAGAAGACAGAATACTTCTGAGAAACACCTTAACACTAATTCACCGCTAAAAATTTCATACAGTAAAGTTATCTCTGTTTGTCTTTTTAATTTATTTTCTTCAAATTAATATTTTTTTTGGATGTTTTTAGATGATTTTATTATACTAATATAAAAAATAATGTTTTACAAATAAAAAAATATTATTTTAATACATTTCAAAATCAAAAACACTTTAAAAAAGAACTACAACCATATTATTAATCAATAACGGGGTTCTGGAACATTAGACAGTAAAACAGCTACATGTCTGTTTTACTTTTGCCTTATGGTTTATTTCAGGCGTTGAGTTTACAACAAAATGGAGACATAATGGAGCTTGTTGATCCAAGATTAGGTTCTGACTTCAAGAAGAAAGAAGCAGCTAGGATGATTAAAGTAACACTGCTATGCACAAACCAATCTCCCGCACTAAGACCTACAATGTCTGCCGTAGTAAGAATGCTTGAAGGAAAGGGTGATGTTCAGGAATTAGTCGTGGATCCAAGTACATTCGGCGATTCATTGAGGTTTAAGAGTTTCCAAGGCAACTCTGATCAATCTTCAGTCCTGAGTATCGACGAAACTCAGTCCCTCGTGCGTTCATCAGATAGAACATGGGATGGTCCTTCATCTTCATCTGCCCAGGATATGTATCGTGATCATTAATAATGATCCTAACATGTACGGATGTCCATTAATAGTCCTCAGAGTCACAATCTTACAACTGAAATGAGTCTCACTTTGTATAGAATTAAATAAATATCTTCAAATAATAAGCTGTATATGACTTGACAGAAGTCATAGCATAGGTGTATTATAGTGTTTAGTATTAAGATAATTGTTGTTTTTTAAAGTGATTTTTATTTAAAAATATATTAAATTATTTTTTAAAAAAGTTATTTTTAATATTAGTATTATTAAAATGTTTTAAAAACATAAAAAAAATTAAAAAAATTCTTTAAAAGTTTTTAAAAATATTGTTTGACTGTAAAAATAAACACTATTTTCATTAGTTGGTTAATTCATGTTTAATTACATGAAAGAAATTAAATAAAAAATAAAATAAACCATGCAAAATCTGAAGGTTTTTATTTAAATTTAAAAAATAAAAAATAGTGTAATCATAATATTTTTTACCCCCTACAAAATAATTATCAAAGCTATCGAGATATTCCTTTAATATAACTTATTGAATTTTAATTATTTTAATGGAAACAACGCAGTCTAAAATTCAATAGGTAGCATTGTTTTCACCAACGCAATCTTAAAATTAAGGGTTGCACTATCCCTTTAAACGAGTAATTATACTCGTTTTAACAATATAAAAAAAAATTTAAAGGGTTCAGCAAAAGGAATTATATTATAGTATCATAAAATAATATAAATTATATTTTAAAATTATTAAATTAAAATGATTTTTTAATATATCTAAACCCTTTAAATTGTTTGTTTATATTTTTAGTTTTAGAAGATGCACTGCTAGAAGCTGTATAATTAACTCTTTAATTTTGTATTGAGAAAATTACTTAGGGCAATATTTTATCTTAATTTTTTCATAAATTATGTGTTATATTAAAGGTAAACACATAATTCATATATGAAACAACTAAAATATTCCTCAACTTTTTTCACCATTTCCTTTTTTATTTCTTTTCTTTATCCTCTCCAAGAGACTTTTGTGAAAAACTATACTAGGGGTCTTTGGGTTGCGATATAACCTGTTTTTCATTACTTTTGTGAAAAATTTATTTTTTATTAATATCAAAAATAATTTTTTTTAAATATTATTATAATATAATTTTTAACAAAATTTATTTTAAAAAATAACTCCACTCAAATTTACAAACATCTTGACAATGCAAACATCCCTGAAAACAAAAAAAAAGGGTTAAACAGTGATATTAGGGTTTGATTTAGACATCACCCCTGACAAAAAAAGTAAAATAAAATAAGACAGCAATACTGGGGGTTGATTTAGATGTCGAAGGTGAGTCTCGGACGGCAGGACCCGTACTAAAGCTCCTACTGTTAGTAGATAAAGTGTAAGCGAATAAATTAATAAATTTTTTTATTTTATTTTTTATGTATATTTTTTATGTATATTTTTATTTATATATAACTAAATAAAATACAATAAAATAAATTTAAATTAATATTTTTATTCTAACTCTATCGTCAACAAATAAAAAATATAAATTTATATTTATATATTTTTTTAACATACATAATTTTTATTATTTTATTAATTTTTCTTTTTTATTTACATTTTTGGGCTAGGCCCAGCAGCCCAGCCCGATCTAAGAAGCAGGTGTGCATGAAAGCGCTCGCCTGATACAAGAACAAATGACTTCTAAAGTGAATTATAATTCACAGCTACTCTAGCAAAGCAAATTATAACAAAAAGGAAAGCAGGGAATGAGAAAGTACTTACTTGATGCGGGGAGACTATGTCGAAGACGATGGTAATGGCGTGCCTGGACAACGTTTATGTTGTTCTTTCCTTCTGCTTATCTCCTCCTTACTTTTATGCTCACTATTTTCTGTAGTCCTCTCTTCCTCTCTAGTCCAGTCTCTTCCTCCTCTGTTCCTGGAATCTGCTGCTTGCAATCGAAGATGAGGGTGTGGAAGGGCCGTTCCACCAACACGGCTTCCTCTCCTCTATTTTAGTTTTTTCACGCCCCCCGGTTCTGCCTCTTTTTTTTATGTGAATTTGCTCTCAGTAGTTCTCCCCTGTCTCGGTTTTTTAAAATCTTAATCATACTTTTTTTTTTAACGTTCGAATTAAAATTAAATTCCAATTATCATTATCTTCAAAAATTATCTTGACAATAAGAATTATCTTAAAAATAAAAATAGAATAAAAAAATACATTATAATTCTTAATTTTAAATCATATTTTTCATTAAAATAATTTTTTAATATTTTAATTTTATATTTTAAATCTTATAAAATTAAATTAAAAGTCAATTTCAATGAACCAAAATTAAATTATAACATTGAGAAATACTTTTATGGGGCGGAAAGAGCAATTTTATTAGTTACTTTTTGATATTCACTTAAAAATATAAAAATATAAAGAATAAAAATCATAAATAAAAATATTTTTATTCTTTTTTTGCATTCTCTATTTTATTTTATATTTTTCATTGTACTGTTATTTTTTAAAAATCTTTTTATTATATTTATATTTTTAAAAAATATAAATTCAAAAAATTATTAATAAAATATCATTAATTACTCAAAGGTGAACCACTACATTTTCCTCTCAATATAATTATTTTTATATATTTTTAAATAAAAAATATTTTAAAAAATTATTATTATTATTATTATATTCTTGTATACCTTAATATTATAATGAAATTAAGAACAGTCCTTGGCCTTATCTAAATTAGATGACGTGCTAAGTGGATAGTCTAATCAAAGAAACAAAAAGGGATATACGATGCGTATGGATCGAAGATATTACAAGTAGAGGGATTGCAATTGACAATTAGGAAAAAAACATCCTTAAAAGAAGAACAAAAAATCAATTGCATAATTCAAGATAAAAAGTGAGAGAGAAAAAAAAAAGATAAGAAAAAATGGTTGTTATAATAACATTATGACAAGGAAAGCTCATCTTTAAAGGTAGGAGGAGCTCATATGCACCATCCGAACTTGGTGGCTCTCCTCACATGCTAGGACATGCATTGATCACGCTAGACTATTTTTAGATCTAATTTATTTAATTTAATTTTTAATTTTATAATAACTTTTTAATTGAGTCTCGTAAAGATAAGAAAAAATGGTTATTATTGTTGTAACCTAATTTTAGATTCACTAAAATTTTTTGAATGTTATTTTATCTTATTATTCATAAAAAAAAAATATAATAAAAAAAAGAAGAAAAAAAAGTTTAAAATATATTTTCTTGAGTCAACCGCATCTTTCTACCAAAATAGAGTCCACCAGGTCAATAAGGGTTAAACGATGTCGACTGGGATAAAAAATGAGTTTTGGGCCGTTTTGGGTCAAAACCATCATTTTCGGTTAAAATCAAGTTCACCGGGTCAATACGGGTCCCACCATGTCGACCGGGATGAAAAATGAGTTTTGGACTGTTTCGGGTCAAAACTGTCATTTTCGGTGAAAACCAAGCGCACCAGGTCAATAAGGGTCCCACCATGTCGACCGCGATAAAAAAATGAGTTTCAGACTATTTTTTATCAAAACTGGTATTTTTGGTCAAAAAACCTGGTCCACCGATTTGATACTCGTATAAAGATTTTTTTTTGTAATTAACATTGATTTTTAGCGGATGAAAAGCTTTTTATAATACTAATTTGAATTTTTAATTTTACCCCTATAAATAAATATTTTTGGTCAAAACTGGTATTTTTGGTCAAAAAACCCGGTCCACCGAGTTGATACCCGTATAAAGATTTTTTTTTGGTAATTAACATTGATTTTTAGCGGATGAAAAGCTTTTTATAATATTGATTTGAATTTTTAATTTTACCCCTATAAATAACTATTTTTTGTCAAAACTGGTATTTTTGGTCAGAAAACTTGGTCCACTGAGTTGATACCCGTATAAAGATCTTTTTTTTTTGTAATTAACATTGATTTTTAGCTGATGAAAAGCTTTTTATAATACTGATTTGAATTTTTAATTTTACCCCTATAAATAAATATTATTATTATATATAATAAAACAAAAAAATAATTCAATTTTGTCATAGTAGGCGGGGGATTTCTGCCGATGGTAGGTGGTGCAGCTGTACGTTGAAAATTTTGCACAATCCCGTGATTACCTGCATAATCTTGTGATTTGCTGTCCCTTTTTATTGGCTATAAATAGCCAATGAAATCAAGACACAAAGGAGAGGGAGAAAGAAATGAATTCTGAATTCTGAATTTGACAAACTATTTACATTACTATTTGTGTTACTATTTGGACTATTCCTTTTTTTATACTTTTTCCACACCCTAGTGAGATATTGATTTTTTTAAAACAAATTGAAAAATACCAAAAATATCCCAACCGTTGATCTAATAGTATTTAAATCTGAGCCTTTGATTTCTTAGGATACAATAGGCTTTACCACACTAGATTAAAACCCAAATTAATCTCAGCCTTTAAAATAATCTTCCCTTTGATCCTGTTGCGCCACGTTAGTAGGTGTACCAAACACTCGGTACATCGTGAAACACCAGATCATAACCCAATCAATCTTGACCATCCGATCAACTTGAAGATCAAACCAATCACAGTCGCAAGATCTGTTCATCTGAGATCCAACGGCTTCCAGGCTTTAGATGCACGAGTGCACCATACACTGGTCTGCACCGCAGTAGAACCCAGAGCTTCTCTCTCCTCTCGTCGGCGATTCTCTCTCTCTCTGTCGACCCCCAATTACCGGCCGTTTCAAGCCGCGAAAACACCACAGAAACGTGCATCGCCTCCACTGAAGCAAAACCCCAGTCGTGTTACACTTTGTCACGTGAGATTTTGGCCGGAAAAAGGCCACGACCGTCATCGGCCAATCGACCTTCAAGTCGTCGATTCTCCCTACTCAGCTATCAACGGCCAACCAGACCACCACCATCAGAATCTTCGTCCTCAGATCTACCAGAAGCAACCATCTTTTGGCCAGAATCTCATTGAAAAAAATTCGACGCATCAATAGTAACCATCTACCAGTGGCATTTTTGTAAATTTTCGATAAATCCGAGGGTATTTCAGTCTTTTGCCTATACAGGGGTG
>NW_011500003.1:328544-328820 GCF_000495115.2 Populus euphratica
AAAAAAATTAAATACCAAATATGGATTATGTCCATTATTATTTATTTGGTAAATTAGACGTAACTCTCCTTTTTAGGGATAAACGTCGATATTTTAGACAAAGTCTCCTAATTTTAGGGACTGATGTTATTTTTAACATGTTTTTTATTTTTAGGGATCGACGTTAACCATGTTAAAAATTTACAAATAATTTTTATTTTTAGGGATCGACATTAACCATGTTAAAAATATACAAATAAGCTCAAAATATAATAGCATTTGAATCAAAATAAGAAA
>NW_011500003.1:329175-331411 GCF_000495115.2 Populus euphratica
TGCTCACACTAGACTATTTTTTGGTCTAATTTGTTCAATTTAATTTTTAATTTTATAATGCTCACACTAGACTATTTTTTGGTCTAATTTGTTCAATTAAATTTTTAATTTTATAATAACTCTTCAATTGAGTCTTGTATCTCATCCGATCCCAAACCCTCTTCTTTTAATTTATCTCTTGAATCTTTTACAACTTTTCAATTTAGTATTGAATTTCATTTGATTTGAGCCCTAAGAAGGCTTAATCAGAGAGAGAATAAAGGATGAAAAAAGATATAAATAGTTGTCTAACTAGGGTAACATATTATGGTCATGTCAATATCTTTGGGTATGAAGTTTTTAGTTAATTTGGGTTGATTAGTGTGATCTAATGTTACTTTCTTTATATTAAAAAAATCATCATGATTTTTTTAACACATTTATTTTGATCCGTCATTTAAATTGTTTTTAGCCTCATTAAATTAACTAGGTCACATCATGATGTTTTTTATAAGCTTTAATTTGAAAATCGTGTTTGAAGAGCAATTAGATTAGAAGATTTTAATGTTGAACTAGCAGGTCTACTTTTATGAAATTATATAGCTTTTATTTTCATCAAAACAAAATCTCTTATAATTTATTTTTTACAAAGGAATTTAGACTGCATCATCTTGTGATATTTTCTTAGTAAGATGGGGCTTAAACTGGGTCAACTTGACATGTTGCGAGATGATGTGAGGTTTTATTATTATTATTATTATTATTATTATTATTATTATTATTATTATTAAATGCATGCCATTATTGTAAACTTCCATATTTATGATAAATTAATACCAGACTAATAATAAATAATTCAACTACCACAAAGAGATCCCTATCCATGAAATAATAAATAATTCAACCATAAAACTTTTTTTATATTAAATTTACTTCGATTTGATATTCTTCATAAAAAATACTGAAACAAATAACATTTTAATTTGATATGGCTTGATACCACTAACTAAACTCATGATAGGTTTAGTAAATTTATTTTTATTCAATTATATAATTATAAATATAATATTGTTTTCTTAAAAATTATCCTTTTTTCATTCTTAAATCATATCTGATTTGAATTTTTTATAATAAAAATCAAATCGATTTTGATCTATTCGATGCCATCATTAATATAATGTTAAATATATTTACTAGTTCATACTAAGAGCATGTTTGGTATTGTGGTTGTTGTTGTAGTTGTGGTTTTCAAAAAATTGTTTTATAAAAAATACTTTTAGTTGAGGTTGGTTTAAAAAATATATATATTTGGTTACAACTGTGGTTGAAATTACTTAAAAGTTTTTTATATTTTTAGATTGTTTTGACATGCTGATGTTACAACTATGGTTGAAATTATTTAAAAGTTTTTTATATTTTTAGATTGTTTTGACATGCTGATATCAAAAATATTTTTTTAAAAATAAAAAATGTTATTTTGATATATTTTTAAATAAAAAAATCCTTTAAAAAACAATTGTTACTACACTATTAAACACGTTCTAAATCAAGAATTGATTAAGGTGTCGTTTGATAACGTGTCTGCTAGTGAGGTTCATCTGCAGGCACACATATTTTCATTTGGTAAGGGGAAAAAATGATTTTCAACCAATAGGACCCACTAAAAATTACAATGAAACGAAGGTTTTGGAGAAGCAGCATTTGGCTGCTTCTCCTGAAGGAAGAAAGCTGTAATAGTAGAGCATGGCTCCACTATACAGTGCACTGTTCACTAAACTTAAATCAGTGTTTTTAAAAAAAAAACCAAGAAAAGTTTAGTTTATTTTTTATTTTTGAAAAACCAGTGCAGTTAAGTGATTTCACTCACACTATTTATATGAACGTGAATAATATTTTTTAAAAAACAATTAGTTTCAAAGTGAATTAGATTTACTCGTACTGTAATCTCAATTTTATTCCTGATAATATTTTATCTAATTTTATTACATGCTCAAAAAATTATGAAAACTGTAGTTTTAGTCGAATGAATTTTGTACGTAATGAAATTGTAATTTTTTTTTAAATTGAGTTTTACTCGAAAAACTAGTATTTAATATTATTTATAACACTACATAAATTAAAAGGTTATCGCATGATGACATAATATTTGTGAAATTTGATCGCAATTCCAATTATTTTCTTGCTGGGTCGGATCCAATTAAAAAAATTTAGTTTTTATTTTTATTTTAATTGTATTTTATTCAAAAAATTAGAAGGA
>NW_011500003.1:332048-332516 GCF_000495115.2 Populus euphratica
CCATATATGAGTGCCTGCTTGGTAATGGTGGGTATGCGTACCTTAATTATTCCTTGCAACACCCCCATACTGTCTTTACGAAGAACGTCACTTGTAACAGTAGAGCATGGCTCCACTATATAGTGCACTGTTCATTAAACTTAAATTAGTGTTTTTTTAAAAAAACCAAGAAAAGTTTAGTTTATTTTTTATTTTTGAAAAACCAGTGCAGTTAAGTGATTTCACTCGCACTATTTATATGAACGTGAATAATATTTTTTTAAGTGATTTCACTCGCACTATTTATATGAACGTGAATAATATTTTTTTTAAAAAAATAATTTCAAAGTGAATTAGATTTACTCGTATTGTAATCTCAATTTTATTCCTGATAATATTTTACCTAATTTTATTACATGCTCAAAAAATTATGAAAACTGTAGTTTTAGTCGAATGAATTTTGTACGTAATGAAATTGTAATTTTTTTT
>NW_011500003.1:332590-332902 GCF_000495115.2 Populus euphratica
TAACATTTATGGAATTTGATCGCAATTCCAATTATGTTCTTGTCAAGTCTGACCTAGTTGAAAAAAATTCAGTTTTAATTTTTATTTTAATTGTGTTGTATTCAAAAAATTAGAAGAAGATCGCTTGATGAAGTAACAAAAATTTATTTTTTGTTGTTGCGTGCTTAAGAAACCATCAAAAATATAGTTATTGTTGGATAAATTTTATATATGATGACATTGCATAAATTTTTAATGGAAAATAAAAAATATTTGATATCAATATTATTTATTTCATGATGTAATAATAGTAGTTAAATCTATAATATTTAA
>NW_011500003.1:332923-337384 GCF_000495115.2 Populus euphratica
GGGACCTTGTGGACTAAGCTTTGTTTTTGTCTGATTTGTTTTTGTTTTCATGTGTGTATTGTTAATATGTCTTTCCTTTTGTTATCTGCTTGTGTGCTTTAAATATTTTACGCATATTGTTAATGCATCTTATAGAACTGTCACATGCATCATTGTGTGCTTTAAATATTTTACACATATTGTTAATGCATTGTATAGAACTATCTTGTGCATCTTATAGAACTATCACATGCATCACATACTTTGATTTTAAGAAGCACACATAAGCTTTAAGTTAGGTAGGGGATTAACGATCTGCCCTATGACTATTGGTCAGGGTTCAGATGCGTGAAACACCCAACTCATATATGAGTGCCTACTTGGTAATGGTGGGTATGTGTACCTTAATTATTCCTTGCAACGCTCCCATATTGTCTTTACAAAGAACGTCACTGGGCAGATATGAGACCCCTTCAAGAACAGATAGAAAACCTGCCCGTTCTCACTTAATAAATAGAGCTTGACCTTAAGATATGTATCTTATGTTCATTGGCATCATGATTAATCATGTTAAATTCATCAATCCTGGTTCTGAGTTAAAATCATGGCTAAGTACCTATCTTTCCAAGAGTTTGGGCAAAAATCTTAGTTGACTCAGGTAGCTGAAGGAAAATTTCCAAGAACTGATGCTAGTGGATTGCCTCACATTACCAATATAAATCACATGGTAAATGACTTAGGAAAGTTATTGTTTGTTATGAAATATGTTGATGAGACTTTTTTTTAAAGGCAATATAGGAGAATTGCACAACTAATGAGGTTACCCGTACAAGTAACAACAATCAAAACCTTAATTTTTGGGATGTTAATTATCGGTGTTTTACCTTTGAGAACATGAATGACACCTACCTCAGAGAAATATAACAGGATTCTAGACAACAACCACAAGATCTACCTTAGGTAAAAGTTTGAAGACACAACTTTAAAAGTAGTCAATTTATTAGGTCTGGGAAAGATTAGCCAATGTAGAGTCATTGAAGAGGGTTTTAAATGGAAGGTCATTAAAATACAAATGAAGAAAAATGTTGAAGAAGACAAGTTAGGAGATGAATGATATAGGTTGGTGGCCATCGCCATCTTTGGGCTAATATTGTTCCTATCTAAAATCAGAGTCATCAGTTTAGAAGCTGTAAATGTCTTCATAGAATACGAGCATAACTGGATCAATCCTTTTTCATCCATTTTAGGAGAACCCATGTTATCACTTAACCCCTACAGAACACATGAAAAAGGATCCATGAGAAGTTGCATTCCTATGTTGTATTTATAGATTATCAATAATATCAAACTTAACCCCTGCATAACGCATGGAAAAGGATCCATGAGAAGTTGCATTTCTATGTTGTATTTATAGATTATCAATAATATCAAAACACCAAGGGACATCTTTAATAACTTCTAGTGGTTTGATCTGCAACCATTAAAAGTTACCATAGATGAGACTTGGAAGAACTAGGATGAGAAAGCATGGATAGATAAATATATAGCATTGCCAAAGAGTAACTTCAAATAGAAAGGACCATGGATGAACAACGTCATCTGCACAATGAGTTGTGGAATCAAGATCTGGGTTCCCTTGATCTATGTAACTAGATACATCAGTTATACGCCCGCACTTGTAACAAGGCAGTTGGATGGAATGTATTACACACCAAGAACTCTAGGTTTAGTCGACTTCATAAGTTTGTTCAAACACCAACCTTTCCTTGAAGAGATGGAACTTATCCGACAAGACTAGGAAAGACCTCTAATGGTAAAAAGGAAAGAACAAAGCAGTTTTGAAACATCATTCAGTTAGAATTATATGGTTTGGAGGAATAATGAGCTTTCTAAAGTGAGAGATTTTGCAATACCAAAACATCTAGAATCAGCAATAGAGCAACCAAAAAAGAAAAGGACTTATAATGAAGAAGAGTTAAGAAACATAGTCTCACATCCAAAGTCCACCACACCCGATCTAGATCAAGGATGGACAACGAAGAAAGATCTCATTTAGAGTCACATTATCAGACTGAATTGGAATTCATAAAAAATAAAGTTTTCCGACTGACCAATCTACTCAAGCAACTTTTAAGAGCTAAGAATAGGGAGGGAACATCAGCACAACAACCTGAAGGAGTGCCAGCAGCTTACATCCTTCAAGCATCTCAAAACTAAGGGGCAAACTCGGCCAATGAGCAACATTTTGTGCCTATCACCCCTATCCAACCAACTCATGCTCCAATTACTGTGGACTTAACAGCGGAGGGAGTCCCCGATAATAGGTGTCCAGTTTGATGGATCAAGACAAGTTGTTTGCTTTGGAAGAAAGATTAAGGGCAGTTGAGGGTAATGACTAGTTTGACCCTATGCGAGCTGCGAAAGTATGTTTGGTTCCAAACATCGTGGTATCAAAATATTTTAGGATACTAGAGTTCATTAGGTACACTGGTTTGGAATGCCCTAAACACTCACCTTCGATCCTATTACAACAAAATGACAGAAGTAATCTGTGATGATAAATTGCTAATCTATTTCTTTCAAGATAGCCTAGCAGGATCTACTTTGAGTTGGTACATGAGGTTAGACAGCATTAGGATTAGGAGTTGGAGAGATTTGGTGGAGGCTTTTCTTAAGCAGTACAAGTTTAACTTGGAAATCACTCCGAATTGGACAAGTCTAATGTCAATAGAGAAGAGGAGCCAAGAGTCGGTAAGGGTCTATCCATAAAGATAGAGGAATGAGGCGTATGTACCCCAAGACATTGAATATAAAACTATGAAGCATCTGGTGGAGAGGATCCACGTAACTAATTACCTGTACTTTACAGCTGATGAGTTGGATGTTGAAGGACCGAACACAACAAGCCCTTATACATTACTGCTAGTTATAAAGACTACCTCATAGGAAAAGTACTTATCAACATTGGCTTGGCTCTCAACATGTTGCCAAAACATATTTTAAACGAAATGTCAATTAATGAATCTTATATATAGTCAAGTACTATGATAGCCAGAGCATATGATGGCTCACCTATGCCAATAATTGAGACTTTAAAAGTGGAGTTATATACGGGGCCACAAATGTTCTTGGTGACGTTTCAAGTTAGGGACATTCTCCCTTCTTATAGTATGTTGTTAGGAAAACATTGGATTCATGCAGTGGGGGTGGTAACTTCATCATTACACCAATGTTTGAAGTATATTATAAACAGGATGTTGGTAACTGTCAAAGTCGAGGAGATAGTATCCATGCTAAAGAATATGGATGTACCTTTCATCGAGGCAGAGGATTGCAATGATAACAATATCCATGCTTTTCAAATTATACACACTGATAGGATGCCTGAGAACATAGTACTAACATGCTTTTCAAATGTAGCAAGGATAGCAGCTCAATGCTTTTTGGAAGACGAGATCCCATTTTAGTATAACCCTATCACCAAAGTACCAAAATGAGTTAATCCGATAAAGATGAAATACATTGACCAAAGATTTGGGTTGGGGTATAAACCTAACAACGAGAATCATTAGTGGGCTCATGACTTAAGGAGGGAAAGAAGAATGACTAGCAACGAGTTAATTCGATAAAGACGAGATCCCATTTCAGTATAACCCTATCACCGAAGTACCAAGATGAGTTAATCCGATAAAGATGAAATATATTGACCAAAGATTTGGGTTGAGGTATAAACCTAACAACGAGAATCATCAGTGGGCTCCTGACTTAAGGAGGGAAAGAAGAATGACTAGAATTGAAGGAAGAGAGTCTAAAGAAGAAAAGCTAGAAATCCCTCCTCTTGCAGTGTCATTCCTAAAAGCTACATATGTAATGCAACTCGGTATGAGCATAAATACCTTGGGGGAAAATAAGGTAGAGCCTTGGAGAAAAACAAGGTGGAAAAAGATGACAAGAAGACAGTAGCAGAAAAGGGAGATGAAATACTGTCACAACTAACTGTCCACACACTAGAAGAAGCCTCCACTAAGATTGTTGTGCGCAAGTTGGCTTATGGTGAGAAGTTTTAGAGCTAGGTGACCCAAGAAGCTCCAGTAGTTTTCAAAATGAATCCTCAAAGCAGATCTCCTACAATATCACATACATTTAGCATCAAATAAATGGCCAAACTTGAACGAACATGTGATAGCTATGAAAGAAGAAGAGTGGGATGAAAGCAATATCAGTGAATTCACCAAGCTAGTAGAACAACGGGAATAGACTTGGAAGCTCAGCAAAGAGAAACTCGAAACCATCAATGTCGACGGTGATTAACTTAAGAAAGAGTTGAAAATAAATACCTTAATCACTTCGGAATAAAGGATGGAAATGATCGCGTTATTATAAGAATATTTAGATGTCTTTGCTTGTTCCTATAAAGATATATCTGGTTTGGATACAAATATTGTAGTATACAAGATACCATTGGAAGAAGACTATAAAACA
>NW_011500003.1:337687-338793 GCF_000495115.2 Populus euphratica
GAGATACAACCAGATAAAAATGGCTCCAAAGGATAAGGTGAAAACAACTTTTATCACACTTTAGGGGGTATACTACTACAAGGTTATGCCATTTGATTTGAAGAATGCTGAAGCAACCTATTAAAGAGCAATGGTGACTCTATTCCACGACATGATGCACAAGAAAATTAAGGTGTATGTAGATGACATGATTGCCAAGTCTAAAAAGGAAGAAAATCATGTTACGATTTTGAGGAAGTTATTTGAGAGGTCAAGGAAGTATGAATTAAGGCTCAATCCTTCAAAATGTTAATTCGAAGTTAAATTAGGAAGCTATTGGGATTTGTGGTAAGTGATAGAGGTATAAAGGTGGATCTAGATTAAAAAAAAAGGTCAATCAAGCTATTTCATCCCCTTTTAAAAAAAAAGGTCAATCAAGCTATGTCATCCCCTTAGACGGAGAAAGAAGTAAGAGGATTTTTAGGAAGGTTAAACTATATTGCTTAGTTTATAGCTCAGTTACCAACAACATGTGAACCTATATTCTGATTATTAAGAAAAAAGAATCCTAAAACCTGGAATGAGGAGTGTGAGGGGGCATTCAATAAAATCAAACATTATTTACAAAATCCACCTTTACTGGCTCCTCTAGTATCAAGAAAACCTTTGGTATTATATCTAATAGTAACCAAATTAGCCATGAGATGTGTATTGGGTTAGCATGATGAAACCTAAAAGAAGGAAAGAGTTATTTATTACCTAAGTAAGAAACTCACCGAATGTGAGTCTAGATACACTAAGATAGAAAGGCTCTGTTGTGCGCTGGTATGGGCGACAAAGAAGTTACGACATTATATGTTATACTATATCATTTGGTTAATTTCAAAAGTGGATCCTCTAAGAGCAAGCTATAAAAGGAAGTGTAATTGCGAGTAATGTATATGGTAACGAGGTCGAGGCGGTAATAATCTCTTCTAATAAGAAACAATATCTAGTTTCGGTTAAAATGCATTTCGAGTGCACCAACAATACAACTAAGTATAAAGCTTGTATCTAGTTAACTCTTATCTTATTTATGTTCTTATTTTGTTTATTTATTTTCCTTTCTTTCATTATGTTTAGCTAAG